>NW_022587754.1:0-68909 GCF_009834535.1 Camelus ferus
CTTCTGTCTGCAGCACCCGGGATCTCCTAGGAGCCCTTCGAGAGTCTTCCCCGAGCCTCCCAGGCGGGCTTCCAGGTTAAGGCGGGGGTTGTACTGGAAACGCAGGTAGAATCTAGTGCCTCACCATGGCAGGGAGGTAATTAGCGGACTTCCCTTGCGAGGGAACACCTGTGACACCAGGAAGCTGGTGGCGGGCGGCCCTAAACCTCACCAACACAGTCACACGTGTTCCGGAATTCTGAGTGTGGGGAGGTTCCGTCTTCTGTCTGCAGCACCCGGGATCTCCTAGGAGCCCTTCGAGTGTCTTCTCCGAGTCCCTCCCAGTGCGGGATGCCGGGGAATGGCGGGGGTTGGGCTGGAAACGCAGGTAGCATCTAGTGCCTCCCCATGGACATGGGAGGTAATTAGCGGACTTCCCTTGCGAGGGATCACCTGTGATACCAGGAAACTGCGTGGAGGGCGGCCCTAAACCTCACCCACACAGTCCCTTGTTCCGGAATTCTGAGTGTGGGGAGGTTCCGTCTTCTGTCTGCAGCACCCGGATCTCCTAGGAGCCCTTCGAGTGTCTTCCCCGAGTCCCTCCCAGTGCGGGCTGCCGGGGAAAGGCGGGGGTTGGGCTGGAAACGCAGGTAGCATCTAGTGCCTCCCCATGGACAGGGGAGGTAATTAGCGGACTTCCCCTGCCAGGGAACACCTGTGACACCAGGAAGCTGCGTGGAGGGCGGCCCGAAACCTCACCCACACAGTCAGCCCGTGTTCCGGAATTCTGAGTATTGGGAGGTTCCGTCTTCTGTCTGCAGCACCCGGGATCTCCTAGGAGCCCTTCGAGTGTCTTCCCCGAGTCCCTCCCAGTGCGGGCTGCCGGGGAAAGGCGGGGGTTGGGCTGGAAACGCAGGTAGCATCTAGTGCCTCCCCATGGACAGGGGAGGTAATTAGCGGACTTCCCCTTGCGAGGGAACACCTGTGACAGCCAGGCAGCTGCGTGGAGGGCGGCCCTAACCTCACCCACACAGTCACCCGTGTTCCGGAATTCTGAGTGTGGGGAGGTTCCGTCTTCTTTCTGCAGCACCCGGGATCTCCTAGGAGCCCTTCGAGTGTCTTCCCCGATTCCCTCCCACTGCAGGCTGCCGGGGAATGGCGGGGGTTGGGCTGGAAACGCAGGTAGCATCTAGTGCCTCCCCATGGACATGGGAGGTCATTAACGGACTTCCCCTTGCGAGGGATCACCTGTGACACCAGGAAGCTGCGTGGAGGGCGGCCCTAAACCTCACCCACACAGTCACCCGTGTTCCAGAATTCTGATTGTGGGGAGGTTCCGTCTTCTGTCTGCAGCACCCGGGATCTCCTTGGAGCCCTTCGAGAGACTTCCCCGAGTCCCTCCCAGTGCGGGCTGCCGGGGAAAGGCTGGGGTTGGGCTGGAAACGCAGGTAGCATCTAGTGCCTCCACCTGGACAGGGGAGGAAATTATCGGAATTCACCCTGCCAGGGAAAACCTGTGACACAGGGCAGCTACGTGGAAGGCGGCCCCGAACCTCCCCCACACAGTCAGCCTTAGTTCCGGAATTCTAATTTGGGGAGGTTCCGTCTTCTGTCTGCAGCACCCGGGATCTCCTAGGAGTCCTTCGAGAGTCTTCCCCGAGTCCCTCCCAGTGCGGGCTGCCGGGGAAAGGCGGGGGTTGGGCTGGAAACGCAGGTAGCATCTAGTGCCTCCCCATGGACAGGGGAGGTAATTAGCGGACTTCCCCTTGCGAGGGAACACCTGTGACATCCAGGAAGCTGCGTGGAGGGCGGCCCTAAACCTCACCCACACAGTCAGCCGTGTTCCGGAATTCTGAGTGTGGGGAGGTTCCGTCTTCTGTCTGCAGCACCCGGGATCTCCTAGGAGCCCTTCGAGTGTCTTCCCAGAGTCCCTCCCAGTGCGGGCTGCCAGGGAAATTCGGGGGTTGTGCTGGAAACGCAGGTAGCATATAGTGCCTCCCCATGGACAGGGGAGGTAATTAGCGGACTTTCCCCTGCCAGGGAACACTTGTGACATCAGACAGCTGCGTGGAGGTCGGCCCCGAAACCTCACCCACACAGTCAGCCGTGTTCCAGTATTCTGAGTGTGGGGAGGTTCCGTCTTCTGTCTGCAGAACCCGGGATCTCCTTGGAGCCCTTCGAGTGTCTTCCCCGAATCCCTCCCAGTGCGGGCTGCCGGGGAAAGGCGGGGGTTGGGCTGGAAACGCAGGTAGCATCTAGTGCCTCCCCCTGGACAGGGGAGGAAATTAGCGGAATTCACCCTGCCAGGGAAAACCTGTGACACAAGGCAGCTGCGTGGAGGGCGGCCCCGAACCTCCCCCACACAGTCAGCCTTATTCCGGAATTCTAATTTGAGGAGGTTCCGTCTTCTGTCTGCAGCACCCGGGATCTCCTAGGAGCCCTTCGCTTGTCTTCCCCGAGTCCCTCCCACTGCGGGCTGCCGGGGAAAGGCGGGGGTTGGGCTGGAAATGCAGGTAGCATCTAGTGCCTCCCCTTGGACAGGGGAGGTAATTAGCGGACTTCCCAATGCCAGGGAACACCTGTGACTCCAGGCAGCTGCGTGGAGTGCGGCCCTAAACCTCACCCACTCAGTCACCCGTGTTCCGGAATTCTGAGTGTGGGGAGGTTCCGTCTTCTTTCTGTAGCACGCGGGATCTCCTAGGAACCCTTCGAGTGTCTTCCCCGAGTCCCTCCCACTGCAGGCTGCCGGGGAATGGCGGGGGTTGTGCTGGAAACGCAGGTAGCATCTAGTGCCTCCGCATGGACAGGGGAGGTCATTAGCGGAATTCCCCTTCGGAGGGATCACCTTGGACACCAGGAAGCTGCGTGGAGGGCGGCCCTAAACCTCACCCACACAGTCACCCGTGTTCCGGAATTCTGATTGTGGGGAGGTTCCGTCTTCTGTCTGCAGCACCCGGGATCTCCTTGGAGCCCTTCGAGTGTCTTCCCCGAGTCCCTACCAGTGCGGGCTGCCGGGGAAAGGCGGGGGTTGGGCTGGAAACGCAAGTAGCATCTAGTGCCTCCACCTGGACAGGGGAGGAAATTAGCGGAATTCACCCTGCCAGGGAAAACCTGTGACACAAGACAGCTACGTGGAAGGCGGCCCCGAACCTCCCCCACACAGTCAGCCTTATTCCGGAATTCTGAGTGTGGGGAGGTTCTGTCTTCTGTCTGCAGCACCCGGGATCTCCTAGGAGCCCTTCGAATGTCTTCCCCGAGTCCCTCCCAGTGCGGGCTGCCAGGGAAATTCGGGGGTTGTGTTGGAAACGCAGGTAGCATATAGTGCCTCCCCATGGACAGGGGAGGTAATTAGCGGACTTTCCCCTGCCAGGGAACACTTGTGACATCAGACAGCTGCGTGGAGGTCGGCCCCGAACCTCACCCACACAGTCAGCCGTGTTCCGGTATTCTGAGTGTGGGGAGGTTCCGTCTTCTGTCTGCAGCACCCGGGATCTCCTTGGAGCCCTTCGCGTGTCTTCCCCGAGTCCCTCCCAGTGCGGGCTGCCGGGGAAAGGCGGGGGGTTGGGCTGCAAACGCAGGTAGCATCTAGTGCCTCCCCTGGACAGGGGAGGGAAATTAGCGGACTTCCCCCTGCCAGGGAAAACCTGTGACACAAGGCAGCTGCGTTGGGGGCGGCCCCGAACCTCCCCCACACAGTCAGCCTTATTCCGGAATTCTAATTTGAGGGAGGTTACGTCTTCTGTCTGCAGCACCCGGGATCTCCTAGGAGCCCTTCGCTTGTCTTCCCCGAGTCCCTCCCACTGCGGGCTGCCGGGGAAAGGCGGGGGTTGGGCTGGAAAAGCAGGTAGCATCTAGTGCCTCCCCATGGACAGGGGAGGTAATTAGCGGACTTTCCCCTGCAGGGAAAACCTGTGACCCAAGGCAGCTACGTGGAAGGCGGCCCCGAACCTCCCCCACACAGTCAGCCTTATTCCGGAATTCTGAGTGTGGGGAGGTTCCGTCTTCTGTCTGCAGCACCCGGGATCTCCTTGGAGCCCTTCGCGTGTCTTCCCCGAGTCCCTACCAGTGCGGGCTGCCGGGGAAAGGCGGGGGTTGGGCTGGAAACGCAAGGTAGCATCTAGTGCCTCCCCATGGACAGGGGAGGTAATTAGCGGACTTCCCCCTGGCCAGGGAACACCTGTGATACCAGGAAGCTACGTGGAGGCGGCCCCTAAACCTCACCCACACAGTCAGCCCTTATTCCGGAATTCTGAGTGTGGGGAGGTTCCTGTCTTCTGTCTGCAGCACCCGGGATCTCCTAGGAGCCCTTCGAGTGTCTTCCCCGAGTCCCTCCCAGTGCGGGCTGCCGGGGAAATGCGGGGGTTGGGCTGGAAACGCAGGTAGCATCTAGTGCCTCCCCATGGACAGGGGAGGTAATTAGCGGACTTTCCCCTGCCAGGGAACACTTGTGACATCAGACAGCTGCGTGGAGGTCGGCCCCGAACCTCCCCCACACAGTCAGCCGTGTTCCGGTATTCTGAGTGTGGGGAGGTTCCGTCTTCTGTCTGCAGCACCCGGGATCTCCTAGGAGCCCTTCGCGTGTCTTCCCCGAGTCCCTCCCAGTGCGGGCTGCCGGGGAAAGGCGGGGGTTGGGCTGCAAACGCAGGTAGCATCTAGTGCCTCCCCCTGGACAGGGGAGGAAATTAGCGGACTTCCCCCTGCCAGGGAAAACCTGTGACACAAGGCAGCTGCGTGGAGGGCGGCCCCGAACCTCCCCCACACAGTCAGCCTTATTCCGGAATTCTGAGTGTGAGGGAGGTTCCGTCTTCTGTCTGCAGCACCCGGGATCTCCTAGGAGCCCTTCGATTGTCTTCCCCGAGTCCCTCCCAGTGCGGGCTGCCGGGGAAAGGCGGGGGGTTGGGCTGGAAAAGCAGGTAGCATCTAGTGCCTCCCCATGGACAGTGGAGGTAATTAGCGGACTTCCCAATGCCAGGGAACACCTGTGACTCCAGGCAGCTGCGTGGAGGGCGGCCCTAAACCTCACCCACACAGTCACCCGTGTTCCGGAATTCTAATTTGAGGAGGTTACGTCTTCTGTCTGCAGCACCCGGGATCTCCTAGGAGCCCTTCGCTTGTCTTCCCCGAGTCCCTCCCAATGCGGGCTGCCCGGGAAAGGCGGGGGTTGGGCTGGAAACGCAGGTAGCTTCTAGTGCCTCCCCATGGACAGGGGAGGTAATTAGCGGACTTCCCCCTGCCAGGGAACACCTGTGACACCAGACAGCTGCGTGGAGGGCAGCCGCGAACCTCCCACACACAGTCAGCCGTGTTCCGGTATTCTGAGTGTGGGGAGGTTCCGTCTTCTGTCTGCAGCACCCGGGATCTCCTAGGAGCCCTTCGAGTGTCTTCCCCGAGTCCCTCCCAGTGCGGGCTGCCGGGGAAAGGCGGGGGTTGGGCTGGAAACGCAGGTAGAATCTAGTGCCTCCCCATGGACAGGGGAGGTAATTAGCGGACTTCACCTTGCGAGGGAACACCAGTGACTCCAGGAAGCTGCGTGGTGGGCGGCCCTAAACCTCACCCACACAGTCAGCCTTGTTCCGGAATTCTGAGTGTGGGGAGGTTCCGTCTTCTGTCTGCAGCACCCGGGATCTCCTAGGAGCCCTTCGAGTGTCTTCCCCGAGTCCCTCCCAGTGCGGGCTGCCAGGGGAAATGCGGGGGTTGTGGCTGGAAACGCAGGTAGCATCTAGTGCCTCCACATGGACAGGGGAGGTAATTAGCGGACTTTCCCCTGCCAGGGAACACCTGTGACACCAGGACAGCTGCGTGGAGTGCGGCCCCGAACCTCCCCCACACAGTCAGCCGTGTTCCGGAATTCTGAGTGTGGGGAGGTTCCGTCTTCTGTCTGCAGCACCCGGGATCTCCTAGGAGCCCTTCGAGTGTCTTCCCCGAGTCCCTCCCAGTGCGGGCTGCCGGGGAATGGCGGGGGTTGGGCTGGAAACGCAGGTAGCATCTAGTGCCTCCCCATGGACAGGGGAGGTAATTAGCGGAATTCCCCTGCCAGGGAACACCTGTGACACCAGGACAGCTGCGTGGAGGGCGGCTCCGAACCTCCCCCACATAGTCAGTCTTGTTCCGGAATTCTAAGTTTGGGGAGGTTCCGTCTTCTGTCTGCAGCACCCGGGATCTCCTAGGAGCCCTTCGAGAGTCTTCCCCGAGTCCCTCCCAGTGCGGGCTTCCAGGTTAAGGCGGGGGTTGTACTGGAAACGCAGGTAGAATCTAGTGCCTCACCATGGCAGGGGAGGTAATTAGCGGACTTCCCCTTGCGAGGGAACACCTGTGACACCAGGAAGCTGCGTGGCGGGCGGCCCTAAACCTCACCAACACAGTCACACGTGTTCCGGAATTCTGAGTGTGGGGAGGTTCCGTCTTCTGTCTGCAGCACCCGGGATCTCCTAGGAGCCCTTCGAGTGTATTCTCCGAGTCCCTCCCAGTGCGGGATGCCGGGGAATGGCGGGGGTTGGGCTGGAAACGCAGGTAGCATCTAGTGCCTCCCCATGGACAGGGGAGGTAATTAGCGGACTTACCCTTGCGAGGGATCACCTGTGACACCAGGAAGCTGCGTGGAGGGCGGCCCTAAACCTCACCCACACAGTCACCCTTGTTCCGGAATTCTGATTGTGGGGAGGTTCCGTCTTCTGTCTGCAGCACCCGGGATCTCCTTGGAGCCCTTCGCGTGTCTTCCCCGAGTCCCTCCCAGTGCGGCGCTGATGGGGAAAGGCGGGGGTTGGGCTGGAAACGCAGGTAGCATCTAGTGCCTCCCCCTGGACAGGGGAGGAAATTTCCGGAATTCACCCTGCCAGGGAAAACCTGTGACACAAGGCAGCTGCGTGGAGGGCGGTCCCGAACCTCCCCCACACAGTCAGCCTTAGTTCCGGAATTCTAGTGTGGGGAGGTTCCGTCTTCTGTCTGCAGCACCCGGGATCTCCTAGGAGCCTTCGAGAGTCTTCACCGAGTCCCTCCCAGTGCGGGCTGCCAGGGAAAGGCGGGGGTTGGGCTGGAAACGCAGGTAGCATCTAGTGCCTCCCCATGGACAGGGGAGGTAAATTAGCGGAATTCACCCTGCCAGGGAAAACCTGTGACACCAGGCAGCTGCGTGGAGGGCGGCCCCGAACCTCCCCCACACAGTCAGCCTTAGTTCCGGAATTCTAAGTGTGAGGAGGTTCCGTCTTCTGTCTGCAGCACCCGGGATCTCCTAGGAGCCCTTCGAGTGTCTTCCCCGAGTCCCTCCCACTGCGGGCTGCCGGGGAAAGGCGGGGGTTGGGCTGGAATCGCAGGTAGCATCTAGTGCCTCCCCATGGACAGGGGAGGTAATTAGCGGACTTCACCTTGCGAGGGAACACCTGTGACACCAGGAAGCTGCGTGGAGGGCGGCCCTAAACCTCACCCACACAGTCAGCCGTGTTCCGGAATTCTGAGTGTGGGGAGGTTCCGTCTTCTGTCTGCAGCACCCGGGATCTCCTAGGAGCCCTTCGAGTGTCTTCCCCGAGTCCCTCCCAGTGCGGGCTGCCAGGGAAATTCGGGGGTTGTGTTGGAAACGCAGGTAGCATATAGTGCCTCCCCATGGACAGGGGAGGTAATTAGCGGACTTCCCCTGCCAGGGAACACCTGTGACACCAGACAGCTGCGTGGAGGGCGGCCCCGAACCTCACCCACACAGTCAGCCGTGTTCCGGTATTCTGAGTGTGGGGAGGTTCCGTCTTCTGTCTGCAGCACCCGGGATCTCCTAGGAGCCCTTCGAGTGTCTTCCCCGAGTCCCTCCCAGTGCGGGCTGCCGGGGAAAGGCGGGGGTTGGGCTGGAAACTCAGGTAGCATCTAGTGCCTCCCCATGGACAGGGGAGGTAATTAGCGGACTTCCCCCTGGCAGGGAACACCTGTGACACCAGGAAGCTCCGTGGAGGGCGGCCCTAAACCTCACCCACACAGTCACCCGTGTTCCGGAATTCTGAGTGTGGGGAGGTTCCGTCTTCTGTCTGCAGCACCCGGGATCTCCTAGGAGCCCTTCGAGTGTCTTCCCCGAGTCCCTCCCAGTGCGGGCTGCCGGGGAAAGGCGGGGGTTGGGCTGGAAACGCAGGTAGCATCTAGTGCCTCCCCATGGACAGGGGAGGTAATTAGCGGACTTCCCCTTGCGAGGGAACACCTGTGACACCAGGAAGCTGCGTGGAGGGCGGCCCTAAACCTCACCCACACAGTCAGCCTTGTTCCGGAATTCTGAGTGTGGGGAGGTTCCGTCTTCTGTCTGCAGCACCCGGGATCTCCTAGGAGCCCTTCGAGTGTCTTCCCCGAGTCCCTCCCAGTGCGGGATGCCCGGGAAAGGCGGGGGTTGGGCTGGAAACGCAGGTAGCATCTAGTGCCTCCCCATGGACAGGGGAGGTAATTAGCGGACTTCCCCTTGCGAGGGAACACCTGTGACACCAGGAAGCTGCGTGGAGGGCGGCCCTAAACCTCCCCCACACAGTCAGCCGTGTTCCGGTATTCTGAGTGTGGGGAGGTTCCGTCTTCTGTCTGCAGCACCCGGGATCTCCTAGGAGCCCTTCGAGTGTCTTCCCCGAGTCCCTCCCAGTGCGGGCTGCCGGGGAAAGGCGGGGGTTGGGCTGGAAACGCAGGTAGCATCTAGTGCCTCCCCATGGACAGGGGAGGTAATTAGCGGACTTCCCCCAGCGAGGGAAAACCTGTGACACCAAGAAGCTGCGTGGAGGGCGGCCCCGAACCTCCCCCACACAGTCAGCCGTGTTCCGGAATTTTAAGTGTGGGGAGGTTCCGTCTTCTGTCTGCAGCACCCGGGATCTCCAAGGACCCCTTCCCGTGTCTTCCCCGAGTCCCTCCCAGTGCGTGCTTCCGGGGAAAGGCGGGGGTTGTGCTGTAAACTCAGGTAGCATCTATTGCCTCCACATGGACAGGGGAGGTAATTAGCGGACTTCCCCGTGCGAGGGAACACCTGTGACACAAGGAAGCTGCGTGGAGGGCGGCCCAAACCTCACCCACACAGTCAGCCGTGTTCCGGAATTCTGAGTGTGGGGAGGTTCCGTCTTCTGTCTGCAGCACCCGGGATCTCCTAGGAGCCCTTCGAGTGTCTTCCCCGATTCCCTCCCATTGCGTGCTTCCGGGGAAATGCGGGGTTGGGCTGGAAACGCAGGTAGCATCTAGTGCCTCCCCATGGACAGGGGAGGTAAGTAGCGGACTTCCCCTTGAGAGGGAACACCTGTGACACCAGGAAGCTTCGTGGAGGGCGGCCCTAAACCTCACCCACACAGTCAGCCGTGTTCCGGAATTCTGAGTGTGGGGAGGTTCCGTCTTCTGTCTGCAGCACCCGGGATCTCCTAGGAGCCCTTCGAGTGTCTTCCCCGAGTCCCTCCCAGTGCGGGCTGCCGGGGAAAGGCGGGGGTTGGGCTGGAAACGCAGGTAGCATCTAGTGCCTCCCCATGGACAGGGGAGGTAATTAGCGGACTTCCCCCTGCCAGGGAACACCTGTGACACCAGGCAGCTTCGGGGAGGGCGGACCCGAACCTCCCCCACACAGTCACCCGTGTTCGGAATTCTGAGTGTGGGGAGGTTCCGTCTTCTGTCTGCAGCACCCGGGATCTCCTAGGAGCCCTTCGAGTGTCTTCCCCGAGTCCCTCCCACTGCGGGCTTCCGGGGAAATGCGGGGGTTGGGCTGGAAACGCAGGTAGCATCTAGTGCCTCCCCATGGACAGGGGAGGTAATTAGCGGACTTCCCCCTGCCAGGGAACACCTGTGACTCCAGGCAGCTGCGTGGAGGGCGGCCCTAAACCTCACCCACACAGTCACCCGTGTTCCGGAATTCTGAGTGTGGGGAGGTTCCGTCTTCTTTCTGTAGCACGCGGGATCTCCTAGGAGCCCTTCGAGTGTCTTCCCCGATTCCCTCCCACTGCAGGCTGCCGGGGAATGGCGGGGGTTGGGCTGGATACGCAGGTAGCATCTAGTGCCTCCCCATGGACATGGGAGGTCATTAACGTACTTCCCCTTGCGAGGGATCACCTGTGACACCAGGAAGCTGCGTGGAGGGCGGCCCTAAACCTCACCAACACAGTCACACGTGTTCCAGAATTCTGAGTGTGGGGAGGTTCCGTCTTCTGTCTGCAGCACCCGGGATCTCCTAGGAGCCCTTCGAGTGTCTTCCCCGAGTCCCTCCCAGTGCGGGCTGCCGGGGAAAGGCTGGGGTTGGGCTGGAAACGCAGGTAGCATCTAGTGCCTCCCCCTGGACAGGGGAGGTAATTAGCGGACTTCCCCTGCCAGGGAACACCTGTGACACCAGGAAGCTGCGTGGAGGGCGGCCCCGAACCTCCCCCACACAGTCAGCCGTGTTCCGGAATTCTGAGTGTGGGGAGGTTCCGTCTTCTGTCTGCAGCACCCGGGATCTCCTAGGAGCCCTTCGAGAGTCTTCCCCGAGTCCCTCCCAGTGCGGGCTGCCGGGGAAAGGCGGGGGTTGGGCTGGAAACGCAGGTAGCATCTAGTGCCTCCCCATGGACAGGGGAGGTAATTAGCGGACTTCCCCTTGCGAGGGAACACCTGTGACACCAGGAAGCTGCGTGGAGGGCGGCCCTAAACCTCACCCACACAGTCAGCCGTGTTCCGGAATTCTGAGTGTGGGGAGGTTCCGTCTTCTGTCTGCAGCACCCGGGATCTCCTAGGAGCCCTTCGAGTGTCTTCCCAGAGTCCCTCCCAGTGCGGGCTGCCAGGGAAATGCGGGGGTTGTGCTGGAAACGCAGGTAGCATCTAGTGCCTCCCCATGGACAGGGGAGGTAATTAGCGGACTTCCCCTGCCAGGGAACACCTTGTGACATCAGGACAGCTGCGTGGAGTGCGGCCCCGAACCTCCCCCACACAGTCAGCCGTGTTCCGGTATTCTGAGTGTGGGGAGGTTCCGTCTTCTGTCTGCAGAACCCGGGATCTCCTAGGAGCCCTTCGAGTGTCTTCCCCGAGTCCCTCCCAGTGCGGGCTGCCGGGGAAAGGCGGGGGTTGGGCTGGAAACGCAGGTAGCATCTAGTGCCTCCCCATGGACAGGGGAGGTAATTAGCGGAATTCCCCCTGCCAGGGAAAACCTGTGACACAAGGCAGCTGCGTGGAGGGCGGCCCCGAACCTCCCCCACACAGTCAGCCTTGTTCCGGAATTCTGATTGTGGGGAGGTTCCGTCTTCTGTCTGCAGCACCCGGGATCTCCTAGGAGCCCTTCGAGTGTCTTCCCCGAGTCCCTCCCACTGCGGGCTGCCGGGGAAAGGCGGGGGTTGGGCTGGAAACGCAGGTAGCATCTAGTGCCTCCCCATGGACAGGGGAGGTAATTAGCGGACTTCCCATTGCGAGGGAACACCTGTGACTCCAGGAAGCTGCGTGGAGGGCGGCCCTAAACCTCACCCACACAGTCAGCCGTGTTCCGGAATTCTGAGTGTGGGGAGGTTCCGTCTTCTGTCTGCAGCACCCGGGATCTCCTAGGAGCCCTTCGAGTGTCTTCCCCGAGTCCCTCCCACTGCAGGGCTGCCGGGGAAATGGCGGGGGTTGGGCTGGAAACGCAGGTAGCATCTAGTGCCTCCCCATGGACAGGGGAGGTCATTAGCGGACTTCCCCTTGCGAGGGAATCACCTTGGACACCAGGAAGCTGCGTGGAGGGCGGCCCTAAACCTCACCCACACAGTCAGCCGTGTTCCGGAATTCTGAGTGTGGGGAGGTTCCGTCTTCTGTCTGCAGCACCCGGGATCTCCTAGGAGCCCTTCGAGTGTCTTCCCCGAGTCCCTCCCAGTGCGGGCTGCCGGGGAAAGGCGGGGGTTGGGCTGGAAACGCAGGTAGCATCTAGTGCCTCCCCCTGGACAGGGGAGGTAATTAGCGGAATTCCCCTGCCAGGGAACACCTGTGACACAAGGCAGCTGCGTGGAGGGCGGCCCCGAACCTCCCCCACACAGTCAGCCTTGTTCCGGAATTCTGAGTGTGGGGAGGTTCCGTCTTCTGTCTGCAGCACCCGGGATCTCCTAGGAGCCCTTCGAGAGTCTTCCCCGAGTCCCTCCCAGTGCGGGCTGCCGGGGAAAGGCGGGGGTTGGGCTGGAAACGCAGGTAGCATCTAGTGCCTCCCCATGGACAGGGGAGGTAATTAGCGGACTTCACCTTGCGAGGGAACACCTGTGACTCCAGGAAGCTGCGTGGAGGGCGGCCCTAAACCTCACCCACACAGTCAGACTTGTTCCGGAATTCTGAGTGTGGGGAGGTTCCGTCTTCTGTCTGCAGCACCCGGGATCTCCTAGGAGCCCTTCGAGTGTCTTCCCCGAGTCCCTCCCAGTGCGGGCTGCCAGGGAAATTCGGGGGTTGTGTTGGAAACGCAGGTAGCATATAGTGCCTCCCCATGGACAGGGGAGGTAATTAGCGGACTTTCCCCTGCCAGGGAACACTTGTGACATCAGGACAGCTGCGTGGAGGGCGGCCCCGAACCTCACCCACACAGTCAGCTGTGTTCCGGTATTCTGAGTGTGGGGAGGTTCCGTCTTCTGTCTGCAGCACCCGGGATCTCCTAGGAGCCCTTCGCGTGTCTTCCCCGAGTCCCTCCCAGTGCGGGCTGCCGGGGAAAGGCGGGGGTTAGGGCTGCAAACGCAGGTAGCATCTAGTGCCTCCCCCTGGACAGGGGAGGAAATTAGCGGACTTCCCCCTGCCAGGGAAAACCTGTGACACAAGGCAGCTGCGTGGAGGGCGGCCCCGAACCTCCCCCACACAGTCAGCCTTATTCCGGAATTCTAATTTGAGGAGGTTCCGTCTTCTGTCTGCAGCACCCGGGATCTCCTAGGAGCCCTTCGCTTGTCTTCCCCGAGTCCCTCCCACTGCGGGCTGCCGGGGAAAGGCGGGGGTTGGGCTGGAAACGCAGGTAGCATCTAGTGCCTCCCCATGGACAGGGGAGGTAATTAGCGGACTTCCCATGCCAGGGAACACCTGTGACACCAGGCAGCTGCGTGGAGGTCGGCCCTAAACCTCACCCACACAGTCACCCGTGTTCCGGAATTCTGAGTGTGGGGAGGTTCCGTCTTCTGTCTGCAGCACCCGGGATCTCCTAGGAGCACTTCGAGTGTCTTCCCCGAGTCCCTCCCAGTGCGGGCTGCCGGGGAAAGGCGGGGGTTGGGCTGGAAACGCAGGTAGCATCTAGTGCCTCCCCATGGACAGGGGAGGTAATTAGCGGACTTCCCCCTGCCAGGGAACACCTGTGACTCCCAGGCAGCTGCGTGGAGGGCGGCCCGAACCTCCCCCACACAGTCAGCCTTGTTCCGGAATTCTGAGTGTGGGGAGGTTCCGTCTTCTGTCTGCAGCACCCGGGATCTCCTAGGAGCCCTTCGAGAGTCTTCCCCGAGTCCCTCCCAGTGCGGGCGTCCGGGGAAAGGCGGGGGTTGGGCTGGAAACGCAGGTAGAATCTAGTGCCTCACCATGGACAGGGGAGGTAATTAGCGGACTTCCCCTTGCGAGGGAACACCTGTGACACCAGGAAGCTGCGTGGAGGGCGGCCCTAAACCTCACCCACACAGTCACACGTGTTCCGGAATTCTGAGTGTGGGGAGGTTCCGTCTTCTGTCTGCAGCACCCGGGATCTCCTAGGAGCCCTTCGAGTGTCTTCCCCGAGTCCCTCCCAGTGCGGGATGCCGGGGAAAGGCGGGGGTTGGGCTGGAAACGCAGGTAGCATCTAGTGCCTCCCCCTGGACAGGGGAGGTAATTAGCGGAATTCCCCCTGTCATGGAAAACCTGTGACACCAGACAGCTGCGTGGAGGGCGGCCCCGAACCTCCCACACACAGTCAGCCGTGTTCCGGAATTTTAAGTGTGGGGAGGTTCCGTCTTCTGTCTGCAGCACCCGGAATCTCCAAGGAGCCCTTCCCGTGTCTTCCCCGAGTCCCTCCCAGTGCGTGCTTCCGGGGAAAGGCGCTGGTTGTGCTGTAAACTCAGGTAGCATCTATAGCCTCCCCATGGACAGGGGAGGTAATTAGCGGACTTCTCCGTGCGAGGGAACACCTGTGACACCAGGAAGCTGCGTGGAGGGCGGCCCTAAACCTCACCCACACAGTCAGCCGTGGTCCTGAATTCTGAGTGTGGGGAAGTTCCGTCTTCTGTCTGCAGCACCCGGGATCTCCTAGGAGCCCTTCGAGAATCTTCCCCGAGTCCCTCCCATTGCGGCCTGCCGGGGAAAGGCGGGGGTTGGGCTGGAAACGCAGGTAGCATCTAGTGCCTCCCCATGGACAGGGGAGGTAATTAGCGGACTTCCCCTGCCAGGGAACACCTGTGACACCAGGCAGCTGCGTGGAGGGCGGCCCCGAACCTCCCCCACACAGTCAGCCGTGTTCCGGAATTCTGAGTGTGGGGAGGTTCCGTCTTCTGTCTGCAGCACCCGGGATCTCCTAGGAGCCCTTCGAGTGTCTTCCCCGAGTCCCTCCCAGTGCGGGCTGCCGGGGAAAGGCGGGGGTTGGGCTGGAAACGCAGGTAGCATCTAGTGCCTCCCCATGGACAGGGGAGGTAATTAGCGGACTTCCCCCTTGCGAGGGAACACCTGTGACACCAGGAAGCTGCGTGGAGGGCGGCCCCGAACCTCCCCCACACAGTCAGCCGTGTTCCGGAATTCTGAGTGTGGGGAGGTTCCGTCTTCTGTCTGCAGCACCCGGGATCTCCTAGGAGCCCTTCGAGAGTCTTCCCCGAGTCCCTCCCAGTGCGGGCTGCCGGGGAAATGCGGGGGTTGGGCTGGAAACGCAGGTAGCATCTAGTGCCTCCCCATGGACAGGGGAGGTAATTAGCGGACTTCCCCTTGCGAGGGAACACCTGTGACACCAGGAAGCTGCGTGGAGGGCGGCCCCGAACCTCCCCCACACAGTCAGCCGTGTTCCGGAATTCTGAGTGTGGGGAGGTTCCGTCTTCTGTCTGCAGCACCCGAGATCTCCTAGGAGCCCTTCGAGAGTCTTCCCCGAGTCCCTCCCAGTGCGGGCTGCCGGGGAAAGGCGGGGGTTGGGCTGGAAACGCAGGTAGCATCTAGTGCCTCCCCATGGACAGGGGAGGTAATTAGCGGACTTCCCCTTGCGAGGGAACACCTGTGACACCAGGAAGCTGCGTGGAGGGCGGCCCCGAACCTCCCCCACACAGTCAGCCGTGTTCCGGAATTCTGAGTGTGGGGAGGTTCCGTCTTCTGTCTGCAGCACCCGAGATCTCCTAGGAGCCCTTCGAGAGTCTTCCCCGAGTCCCTCCCAGTGCGGGCTGCCGGGGAAATGCGGGGGTTGGGCTGGAAACGCAGGTAGCATCTAGTGCCTCCCCATGGACAGGGGAGGTAATTAGCGGACTTCCCCTTGCGAGGGAACACCTGTGACACCAGGAAGCTGCGTGGAGGGCGGCCCCGAACCTCCCCCACACAGTCAGCCGTGTTCCGGAATTCTGAGTGTGGGGAGGTTCCGTCTTCTGTCTGCAGCACCCGAGATCTCCTAGGAGCCCTTCGAGAGTCTTCCCCGAGTCCCTCCCAGTAGCGGGCTGCCGGGGAAATGCGGGGGTTGGGCTGGAAACGCAGGTAGCATCTAGTGCCTCCCCATGGACAGGGGAGGTAATTAGCGGACTTCCCCTTGCGAGGGAACACCTGTGACACCAGGAAGCTGCGTGGAGGGCGGCCCCGAACCTCCCCCACACAGTCAGCCGTGTTCCGGAATTCTGAGTGTGGGGAGGTTCCGTCTTCTGTCTGCAGCACCCGGGATCTCCTAGGAGCCCTTCGAGAGTCTTCCCCGAGTCCCTCCCAGTGCGGGCTGCCGGGGAAATGCGGGGGTTGGGCTGGAAACGCAGGTAGCATCTAGTGCCTCCCCATGGACAGGGGAGGTAATTAGCGGACTTCCCCTTGCGAGGGAACACCTGTGACACCAGGAAGCTGCGTGGAGGGCGGCCCTAACCTCACCCACACAGTCAGCCGTGTTCCGGAATTCTGAGTGTGGGGAGGTTCCGTCTTCTGTCTGCAGCACCCGGGATCTCCTAGGAGCCCTTCGAGAGTCTTCCCCGAGTCCCTCCCAGTACGGGCTGCCGGGGAAAGGCGGGGGTTGGGCTGGAAACGCAGGTAGCATCTAGTGCCTCCCCATGGACAGGGGAGGTAATTAGCGGACTTCCCCTTGCGAGGGAACACCTGTGACACCAGGAAGCTGCGTGGAGGGCGGCCCCGAACCTCCCCCACACAGTCAGCCGTGTTCCGGAATTCTGAGTGTGGGGAGGTTCCGTCTTCTGTCTGCAGCACCCGAGATCTCCTAGGAGCCCTTCGAGAGTCTTCCCCGAGTCCCTCCCAGTGCGGGCTGCCGGGGAAAGGCGGGGGTTGGGCTGGAAACGCAGGTAGCATCTAGTGCCTCCCCATGGACAGGGGAGGTAATTAGCGGACTTCCCCTTGCGAGGGAACACCTGTGACACCAGGAAGCTGCGTGGAGGGCGGCCCCGAACCTCCCCCACACAGTCAGCCGTGTTCCGGAATTCTGAGTGTGGGGAGGTTCCGTCTTCTGTCTGCAGCACCCGGATCTCCTAGGAGCCCTTCGAGAGTCTTCCCCGAGTCCCTCCCAGTGCGGGCTGCCGGGGAAAGGCGGGGGTTGGGCTGGAAACGCAGGTAGCATCTAGTGCCTCCCCATGGACAGGGGAGGTAATTAGCGGACTTCCCCTTGCGAGGGAACACCTGTGACACCAGGAAGCTGCGTGGAGGGCGGCCCTAAACCTCACCCACACAGTCAGCCGTGTTCCGGAATTCTGAGTGTGGGGAGGTTCCGTCTTCTGTCTGCAGCACCCGAGATCTCCGAGGAGCCCTTCGAGAGTCTTCCCCGAGTCCCTCCCAGTGCGGGCTGCCGGGGAAAGGCGGGGGTTGGGCTGGAAACGCAGGTAGCATCTAGTGCCTCCCCATGGACAGGGGAGGTAATTAGCGGACTTCCCCTTGCGAGGGAACACCTGTGACACCAGGAAGCTGCGTGGAGGGCGGCCCCGAACCTCCCCCACACAGTCAGCCGTGTTCCGGAATTCTGAGTGTGGGGAGGTTCCGTCTTCTGTCTGCAGCACCCGGGATCTCCTAGGAGCCCTTCGAGAGTCTTCCCCGAGTCCCTCCCAGTGCGGGCTGCCGGGGAAAGGCGGGGGTTGGGCTGGAAACGCAGGTAGCATCTAGTGCCTCCCCATGGACAGGGGAGGTAATTAGCGGACTTCCCCTTGCGAGGGAACACCTGTGACACCAGGAAGCTGCGTGGAGGGCGGCCCCGAACCTCCCCCACACAGTCAGCCGTGTTCCGGAATTCTGAGTGTGGGGAGGTTCCGTCTTCTGTCTGCAGCACCCGGGATCTCCTAGGAGCCCTTCGAGAGTCTTCCCCGAGTCCCTCCCAGTGCGGGCTGCCGGGGAAATGCGGGGGTTGGGCTGGAAACGCAGGTAGCATCTAGTGCCTCCCCATGGACAGGGGAGGTAATTAGCGGACTTCCCCCTGCGAGGGAACACCTGTGACACCAGGAAGCTGCGTGGAGGGCGGCCCCGAACCTCCCCCACACAGTCAGCCGTGTTCCGGAATTCTGAGTGTGGGGAGGTTCCGTCTTCTGTCTGCAGCACCCGGGATCTCCTAGGAGCCCTTCGAGAGTCTTCCCCGAGTCCCTCCCAGTGCGGGCTGCCGGGGAAAGGCGGGGGTTGGGCTGGAAACGCAGGTAGCATCTAGTGCCTCCCCATGGACAGGGGAGGTAATTAGCGGACTTCCCCTTGCGAGGGAACACCTGTGACACCAGGAAGCTGCGTGGAGGGCGGCCCCGAACCTCCCCCACACAGTCAGCCGTGTTCCGGAATTCTGAGTGTGGGGAGGTTCCGTCTTCTGTCTGCAGCACCCGGAGATCTCCTAGGAGCCCTTCGAGAGTCTTCCCCGAGTCCCTCCCAGTGCGGGCTGCCGGGGAAAGGCGGGGGTTGGGCTGGAAACGCAGGTAGCATCTAGTGCCTCCCCATGGACAGGGGAGGTAATTAGCGGACTTCCCCTTGCGAGGGAACACCTGTGACACCAGGAAGCTGCGTGGAGGGCGGCCCCGAACCTCCCCCACACAGTCAGCCGTGTTCCGGAATTCTGAGTGTGGGGAGGTTCCGTCTTCTGTCTGCAGCACCCGAGATCTCCTAGGAGCCCTTCGAGAGTCTTCCCCGAGTCCCTCCCAGTGCGGGCTGCCGGGGAAATGCGGGGGTTGGGCTGGAAACGCAGGTAGCATCTAGTGCCTCCCCATGGACAGGGGAGGTAATTAGCGGACTTCCCCTTGCGAGGGAACACCTGTGACACCAGGAAGCTGCGTGGAGGGCGGCCCGAACCTCCCCCACACAGTCAGCCGTGTTCCGGAATTCTGAGTGTGGGGAGGTTCCGTCTTCTGTCTGCAGCACCCGGGATCTCCTAGGAGCCCTTCGAGAGTCTTCCCCGAGTCCCTCCCAGTGCGGGCTGCCGGGGAAAGGCGGGGGTTGGGCTGGAAACGCAGGTAGCATCTAGTGCCTCCCCATGGACAGGGGAGGTAATTAGCGGACTTCCCCTTGCGAGGGAACACCTGTGACACCAGGAAGCTGCGTGGAGGGCGGCCCCGAACCTCCCCCACACAGTCAGCCGTGTTCCGGAATTCTGAGTGTGGGGAGGTTCCGTCTTCTGTCTGCAGCACCCGGGATCTCCTAGGAGCCCTTCGAGAGTCTTCCCCGAGTCCCTCCCAGTGCGGGCTGCCGGGGAAAGGCGGGGGTTGGGCTGGAAACGCAGGTAGCATCTAGTGCCTCCCCATGGACAGGGGAGGTAATTAGCGGACTTCCCCTTGCGAGGGAACACCTGTGACACCAGGAAGCTGCGTGGAGGGCGGCCCCGAACCTCCCCCACACAGTCAGCCGTGTTCCGGAATTCTGAGTGTGGGGAGGTTCCGTCTTCTGTCTGCAGCACCCGAGATCTCCTAGGAGCCCTTCGAGAGTCTTCCCCGAGTCCCTCCCAGTACGGGCTGCCGGGGAAATGCGGGGGTTGGGCTGGAAACGCAGGTAGCATCTAGTGCCTCCCCATGGACAGGGGAGGTAATTAGCGGACTTCCCCTTGCGAGGGAACACCTGTGACACCAGGAAGCTGCGTGGAGGGCGGCCCGAACCTCCCCCACACAGTCAGCCGTGTTCCGGAATTCTGAGTGTGGGGAGGTTCCGTCTTCTGTCTGCAGCACCCGAGATCTCCTAGGAGCCCTTCGAGAGTCTTCCCCGAGTCCCTCCCAGTGCGGGCTGCCGGGGAAATGCGGGGGTTGGGCTGGAAACGCAGGTAGCATCTAGTGCCTCCCCATGGACAGGGGAGGTAATTAGCGGACTTCCCCTTGCGAGGGAACACCTGTGACACCAGGAAGCTGCGTGGAGGGCGGCCCCGAACCTCCCCCACACAGTCAGCCGTGTTCCGGAATTCTGAGTGTGGGGAGGTTCCGTCTTCTGTCTGCAGCACCCGAGATCTCCTAGGAGCCCTTCGAGAGTCTTCCCCGAGTCCCTCCCAGTACGGGCTGCCGGGGAAATGCGGGGGTTGGGCTGGAAACGCAGGTAGCATCTAGTGCCTCCCCATGGACAGGGGAGGTAATTAGCGGACTTCCCCTTGCGAGGGAACACCTGTGACACCAGGAAGCTGCGTGGAGGGCGGCCCCGAACCTCCCCCACACAGTCAGCCGTGTTCCGGAATTCTGAGTGTGGGGAGGTTCCGTCTTCTGTCTGCAGCACCCGAGATCTCCTAGGAGCCCTTCGAGAGAGTCTTCCCCGAGTCCCTCCCAGTACGGGCTGCCGGGGAAATGCGGGGGTTGGGCTGGAAACGCAGGTAGCATCTAGTGCCTCCCCATGGACAGGGGAGGTAATTAGCGGACTTCCCCTTGCGAGGGAACACCTGTGACACCAGGAAGCTGCGTGGAGGGCGGCCCCGAACCTCCCCCACACAGTCAGCCGTGTTCCGGAATTCTGAGTGTGGGGAGGTTCCGTCTTCTGTCTGCAGCACCCGAGATCTCCTAGGAGCCCTTCGAGAGTCTTCCCCGAGTCCCTCCCAGTGCGGGCTGCCGGGGAAATGCGGGGGTTGGGCTGGAAACGCAGGTAGCATCTAGTGCCTCCCCATGGACAGGGGAGGTAATTAGCGGACTTCCCCTTGCGAGGGAACACCTGTGACACCAGGAAGCTGCGTGGAGGGCGGCCCCGAACCTCCCCCACACAGTCAGCCGTGTTCCGGAATTCTGAGTGTGGGGAGGTTCCGTCTTCTGTCTGCAGCACCCGAGATCTCCTAGGAGCCCTTCGAGAGTCTTCCCCGAGTCCCTCCCAGTGCGGGCTGCCGGGGAAATGCGGGGGTTGGGCTGGAAACGCAGGTAGCATCTAGTGCCTCCCCATGGACAGGGGAGGTAATTAGCGGACTTCCCCTTGCGAGGGAACACCTGTGACACCAGGAAGCTGCGTGGAGGGCGGCCCCGAACCTCCCCCACACAGTCAGCCGTGTTCCGGAATTCTGAGTGTGGGGAGGTTCCGTCTTCTGTCTGCAGCACCCGAGATCTCCTAGGAGCCCTTCGAGAGTCTTCCCCGAGTCCCTCCCAGTACGGGCTGCCGGGGAAATGCGGGGGTTGGGCTGGAAACGCAGGTAGCATCTAGTGCCTCCCCATGGACAGGGGAGGTAATTAGCGGACTTCCCCTTGCGAGGGAACACCTGTGACACCAGGAAGCTGCGTGGAGGGCGGCCCCGAACCTCCCCCACACAGTCAGCCGTGTTCCGGAATTCTGAGTGTGGGGAGGTTCCGTCTTCTGTCTGCAGCACCCGAGATCTCCTAGGAGCCCTTCGAGAGTCTTCCCCGAGTCCCTCCCAGTGCGGGCTGCCGGGGAAATGCGGGGGTTGGGCTGGAAACGCAGGTAGCATCTAGTGCCTCCCCATGGACAGGGGAGGTAATTAGCGGACTTCCCCTTGCGAGGGAACACCTGTGACACCAGGAAGCTGCGTGGAGGGCGGCCCCGAACCTCCCCCACACAGTCAGCCGTGTTCCGGAATTCTGAGTGTGGGGAGGTTCCGTCTTCTGTCTGCAGCACCCGGGATCTCCTAGGAGCCCTTCGAGAGTCTTCCCCGAGTCCCTCCCAGTGCGGGCTGCCGGGGAAAGGCGGGGGTTGGGCTGGAAACGCAGGTAGCATCTAGTGCCTCCCCATGGACAGGGGAGGTAATTAGCGGACTTCCCCTTGCGAGGGAACACCTGTGACACCAGGAAGCTGCGTGGAGGGCGGCCCCGAACCTCCCCCACACAGTCAGCCGTGTTCCGGAATTCTGAGTGTGGGGAGGTTCCGTCTTCTGTCTGCAGCACCCGAGATCTCCTAGGAGCCCTTCGAGAGTCTTCCCCGAGTCCCTCCCAGTGCGGGCTGCCGGGGAAATGCGGGGGTTGGGCTGGAAACGCAGGTAGCATCTAGTGCCTCCCCATGGACAGGGGAGGTAATTAGCGGACTTCCCCTTGCGAGGGAACACCTGTGACACCAGGAAGCTGCGTGGAGGGCGGCCCCGAACCTCCCCCACACAGTCAGCCGTGTTCCGGAATTCTGAGTGTGGGGAGGTTCCGTCTTCTGTCTGCAGCACCCGAGATCTCCTAGGAGCCCTTCGAGAGTCTTCCCCGAGTCCCTCCCAGTGCGGGCTGCCGGGGAAATGCGGGGGTTGGGCTGGAAACGCAGGTAGCATCTAGTGCCTCCCCATGGACAGGGGAGGTAATTAGCGGACTTCCCCTTGCGAGGGAACACCTGTGACACCAGGAAGCTGCGTGGAGGGCGGCCCCGAACCTCCCCCACACAGTCAGCCGTGTTCCGGAATTCTGAGTGTGGGGAGGTTCCGTCTTCTGTCTGCAGCACCCGAGATCTCCTAGGAGCCCTTCGAGAGTCTTCCCCGAGTCCCTCCCAGTGCGGGCTGCCGGGGAAATGCGGGGGTTGGGCTGGAAACGCAGGTAGCATCTAGTGCCTCCCCATGGACAGGGGAGGTAATTAGCGGACTTCCCCTTGCGAGGGAACACCTGTGACACCAGGAAGCTGCGTGGAGGGCGGCCCCGAACCTCCCCCACACAGTCAGCCGTGTTCCGGAATTCTGAGTGTGGGGAGGTTCCGTCTTCTGTCTGCAGCACCCGAGATCTCCTAGGAGCCCTTCGAGAGTCTTCCCCGAGTCCCTCCCAGTGCGGGCTGCCGGGGAAATGCGGGGGTTGGGCTGGAAACGCAGGTAGCATCTAGTGCCTCCCCATGGACAGGGGAGGTAATTAGCGGACTTCCCCTTGCGAGGGAACACCTGTGACACCAGGAAGCTGCGTGGAGGGCGGCCCCGAACCTCCCCCACACAGTCAGCCGTGTTCCGGAATTCTGAGTGTGGGGAGGTTCCGTCTTCTGTCTGCAGCACCCGAGATCTCCTAGGAGCCCTTCGAGAGTCTTCCCCGAGTCCCTCCCAGTGCGGGCTGCCGGGGAAATGCGGGGGTTGGGCTGGAAACGCAGGTAGCATCTAGTGCCTCCCCATGGACAGGGGAGGTAATTAGCGGACTTCCCCTTGCGAGGGAACACCTGTGACACCAGGAAGCTGCGTGGAGGGCGGCCCTAACCTCACCCACACAGTCAGCCGTGTTCCGGAATTCTGAGTGTGGGGAGGTTCCGTCTTCTGTCTGCAGCACCCGGGATCTCCTAGGAGCCCTTCGAGAGTCTTCCCCGAGTCCCTCCCAGTGCGGGCTGCCGGGGAAAGGCGGGGGTTGGGCTGGAAACGCAGGTAGCATCTAGTGCCTCCCCATGGACAGGGGAGGTAATTAGCGGACTTCCCCTTGCGAGGGAACACCTGTGACACCAGGAAGCTGCGTGGAGGGCGGCCCGAACCTCCCCCACACAGTCAGCCGTGTTCCGGAATTCTGAGTGTGGGGAGGTTCCGTCTTCTGTCTGCAGCACCCGAGATCTCCTAGGAGCCCTTCGAGAGTCTTCCCCGAGTCCCTCCCAGTGCGGGCTGCCGGGGAAATGCGGGGGTTGGGCTGGAAACGCAGGTAGCATCTAGTGCCTCCCCATGGACAGGGGAGGTAATTAGCGGACTTCCCCTTGCGAGGGAACACCTGTGACACCAGGAAGCTGCGTGGAGGGCGGCCCCGAACCTCCCCCACACAGTCAGCCGTGTTCCGGAATTCTGAGTGTGGGGAGGTTCCGTCTTCTGTCTGCAGCACCCGAGATCTCCTAGGAGCCCTTCGAGAGTCTTCCCCGAGTCCCTCCCAGTACGGGCTGCCGGGGAAATGCGGGGGTTGGGCTGGAAACGCAGGTAGCATCTAGTGCCTCCCCATGGACAGGGGAGGTAATTAGCGGACTTCCCCTTGCGAGGGAACACCTGTGACACCAGGAAGCTGCGTGGAGGGCGGCCCCGAACCTCCCCCACACAGTCAGCCGTGTTCCGGAATTCTGAGTGTGGGGAGGTTCCGTCTTCTGTCTGCAGCACCCGAGATCTCCTAGGAGCCCTTCGAGAGTCTTCCCCGAGTCCCTCCCAGTGCGGGCTGCCGGGGAAATGCGGGGGTTGGGCTGGAAACGCAGGTAGCATCTAGTGCCTCCCCATGGACAGGGGAGGTAATTAGCGGACTTCCCCTTGCGAGGGAACACCTGTGACACCAGGAAGCTGCGTGGAGGGCGGCCCCGAACCTCCCCCACACAGTCAGCCGTGTTCCGGAATTCTGAGTGTGGGGAGGTTCCGTCTTCTGTCTGCAGCACCCGAGATCTCCTAGGAGCCCTTCGAGAGTCTTCCCCGAGTCCCTCCCAGTGCGGGCTGCCGGGGAAATGCGGGGGTTGGGCTGGAAACGCAGGTAGCATCTAGTGCCTCCCCATGGACAGGGGAGGTAATTAGCGGACTTCCCCTTGCGAGGGAACACCTGTGACACCAGGAAGCTGCGTGGAGGGCGGCCCCGAACCTCCCCCACACAGTCAGCCGTGTTCCGGAATTCTGAGTGTGGGGAGGTTCCGTCTTCTGTCTGCAGCACCCGAGATCTCCTAGGAGCCCTTCGAGAGTCTTCCCCGAGTCCCTCCCAGTGCGGGCTGCCGGGGAAATGCGGGGGTTGGGCTGGAAACGCAGGTAGCATCTAGTGCCTCCCCATGGACAGGGGAGGTAATTAGCGGACTTCCCCTTGCGAGGGAACACCTGTGACACCAGGAAGCTGCGTGGAGGGCGGCCCCGAACCTCCCCCACACAGTCAGCCGTGTTCCGGAATTCTGAGTGTGGGGAGGTTCCGTCTTCTGTCTGCAGCACCCGAGATCTCCTAGGAGCCCTTCGAGAGTCTTCCCCGAGTCCCTCCCAGTGCGGGCTGCCGGGGAAAGGCGGGGGTTGGGCTGGAAACGCAGGTAGCATCTAGTGCCTCCCCATGGACAGGGGAGGTAATTAGCGGACTTCCCCTTGCGAGGGAACACCTGTGACACCAGGAAGCTGCGTGGAGGGCGGCCCCGAACCTCCCCCACACAGTCAGCCGTGTTCCGGAATTCTGAGTGTGGGGAGGTTCCGTCTTCTGTCTGCAGCACCCGAGATCTCCTAGGAGCCCTTCGAGAGTCTTCCCCGAGTCCCTCCCAGTGCGGGCTGCCGGGGAAATGCGGGGGTTGGGCTGGAAACGCAGGTAGCATCTAGTGCCTCCCCATGGACAGGGGAGGTAATTAGCGGACTTCCCCTTGCGAGGGAACACCTGTGACACCAGGAAGCTGCGTGGAGGGCGGCCCCGAACCTCCCCCACACAGTCAGCCGTGTTCCGGAATTCTGAGTGTGGGGAGGTTCCGTCTTCTGTCTGCAGCACCCGAGATCTCCTAGGAGCCCTTCGAGAGTCTTCCCCGAGTCCCTCCCAGTGCGGGCTGCCGGGGAAATGCGGGGGTTGGGCTGGAAACGCAGGTAGCATCTAGTGCCTCCCCATGGACAGGGGAGGTAATTAGCGGACTTCCCCTTGCGAGGGAACACCTGTGACACCAGGAAGCTGCGTGGAGGGCGGCCCCGAACCTCCCCCACACAGTCAGCCGTGTTCCGGAATTCTGAGTGTGGGGAGGTTCCGTCTTCTGTCTGCAGCACCCGAGATCTCCTAGGAGCCCTTCGAGAGTCTTCCCCGAGTCCCTCCCAGTACGGGCTGCCGGGGAAATGCGGGGGTTGGGCTGGAAACGCAGGTAGCATCTAGTGCCTCCCCATGGACAGGGGAGGTAATTAGCGGACTTCCCCTTGCGAGGGAACACCTGTGACACCAGGAAGCTGCGTGGAGGGCGGCCCCGAACCTCCCCCACACAGTCAGCCGTGTTCCGGAATTCTGAGTGTGGGGAGGTTCCGTCTTCTGTCTGCAGCACCCGAGATCTCCTAGGAGCCCTTCGAGAGTCTTCCCCGAGTCCCTCCCAGTGCGGGCTGCCGGGGAAATGCGGGGGTTGGGCTGGAAACGCAGGTAGCATCTAGTGCCTCCCCATGGACAGGGGAGGTAATTAGCGGACTTCCCCTTGCGAGGGAACACCTGTGACACCAGGAAGCTGCGTGGAGGGCGGCCCCGAACCTCCCCCACACAGTCAGCCGTGTTCCGGAATTCTGAGTGTGGGGAGGTTCCGTCTTCTGTCTGCAGCACCCGAGATCTCCTAGGAGCCCTTCGAGAGTCTTCCCCGAGTCCCTCCCAGTGCGGGCTGCCGGGGAAATGCGGGGGTTGGGCTGGAAACGCAGGTAGCATCTAGTGCCTCCCCATGGACAGGGGAGGTAATTAGCGGACTTCCCCTTGCGAGGGAACACCTGTGACACCAGGAAGCTGCGTGGAGGGCGGCCCCGAACCTCCCCCACACAGTCAGCCGTGTTCCGGAATTCTGAGTGTGGGGAGGTTCCGTCTTCTGTCTGCAGCACCCGAGATCTCCTAGGAGCCCTTCGAGAGTCTTCCCCGAGTCCCTCCCAGTGCGGGCTGCCGGGGAAATGCGGGGGTTGGGCTGGAAACGCAGGTAGCATCTAGTGCCTCCCCATGGACAGGGGAGGTAATTAGCGGACTTCCCCTTGCGAGGGAACACCTGTGACACCAGGAAGCTGCGTGGAGGGCGGCCCCGAACCTCCCCCACACAGTCAGCCGTGTTCCGGAATTCTGAGTGTGGGGAGGTTCCGTCTTCTGTCTGCAGCACCCGAGATCTCCTAGGAGCCCTTCGAGAGTCTTCCCCGAGTCCCTCCCAGTACGGGCTGCCGGGGAAATGCGGGGGTTGGGCTGGAAACGCAGGTAGCATCTAGTGCCTCCCCATGGACAGGGGAGGTAATTAGCGGACTTCCCCTTGCGAGGGAACACCTGTGACACCAGGAAGCTGCGTGGAGGGCGGCCCCCGAACCTCCCCCACACAGTCAGCCGTGTTCCGGAATTCTGAGTGTGGGGAGGTTCCGTCTTCTGTCTGCAGCACCCGAGATCTCCTAGGAGCCCTTCGAGAGTCTTCCCCGAGTCCCTCCCAGTGCGGGCTGCCGGGGAAATGCGGGGGTTGGGCTGGAAACGCAGGTAGCATCTAGTGCCTCCCCATGGACAGGGGAGGTAATTAGCGGACTTCCCCTTGCGAGGGAACACCTGTGACACCAGGAAGCTGCGTGGAGGGCGGCCCCGAACCTCCCCCACACAGTCAGCCGTGTTCCGGAATTCTGAGTGTGGGGAGGTTCCGTCTTCTGTCTGCAGCACCCGAGATCTCCTAGGAGCCCTTCGAGAGTCTTCCCCGAGTCCCTCCCAGTACGGGCTGCCGGGGAAATGCGGGGGTTGGGCTGGAAACGCAGGTAGCATCTAGTGCCTCCCCATGGACAGGGGAGGTAATTAGCGGACTTCCCCTTGCGAGGGAACACCTGTGACACCAGGAAGCTGCGTGGAGGGCGGCCCCGAACCTCCCCCACACAGTCAGCCGTGTTCCGGAATTCTGAGTGTGGGGAGGTTCCGTCTTCTGTCTGCAGCACCCGAGATCTCCTAGGAGCCCTTCGAGAGTCTTCCCCGAGTCCCTCCCAGTACGGGCTGCCGGGGAAATGCGGGGGTTGGGCTGGAAACGCAGGTAGCATCTAGTGCCTCCCCATGGACAGGGGAGGTAATTAGCGGACTTCCCCTTGCGAGGGAACACCTGTGACACCAGGAAGCTGCGTGGAGGGCGGCCCCGAACCTCCCCCACACAGTCAGCCGTGTTCCGGAATTCTGAGTGTGGGGAGGTTCCGTCTTCTGTCTGCAGCACCCGAGATCTCCTAGGAGCCCTTCGAGAGTCTTCCCCGAGTCCCTCCCAGTAGCGGGCTGCCGGGGAAATGCGGGGGTTGGGCTGGAAACGCAGGTAGCATCTAGTGCCTCCCCATGGACAGGGGAGGTAATTAGCGGACTTCCCCTTGCGAGGGAACACCTGTGACACCAGGAAGCTGCGTGGAGGGCGGCCCCGAACCTCCCCCACACAGTCAGCCGTGTTCCGGAATTCTGAGTGTGGGGAGGTTCCGTCTTCTGTCTGCAGCACCCGAGATCTCCTAGGAGCCCTTCGAGAGTCTTCCCCGAGTCCCTCCCAGTACGGGCTGCCGGGGAAATGCGGGGGTTGGGCTGGAAACGCAGGTAGCATCTAGTGCCTCCCCATGGACAGGGGAGGTAATTAGCGGACTTCCCCTTGCGAGGGAACACCTGTGACACCAGGAAGCTGCGTGGAGGGCGGCCCCGAACCTCCCCCACACAGTCAGCCGTGTTCCGGAATTCTGAGTGTGGGGAGGTTCCGTCTTCTGTCTGCAGCACCCGAGATCTCCTAGGAGCCCTTCGAGAGTCTTCCCCGAGTCCCTCCCAGTGCGGGCTGCCGGGGAAATGCGGGGGTTGGGCTGGAAACGCAGGTAGCATCTAGTGCCTCCCCATGGACAGGGGAGGTAATTAGCGGACTTCCCCTTGCGAGGGAACACCTGTGACACCAGGAAGCTGCGTGGAGGGCGGCCCCGAACCTCACCCACACAGTCAGCCGTGTTCCGGAATTCTGAGTGTGGGGAGGTTCCGTCTTCTGTCTGCAGCACCCGAGATCTCCTAGGAGCCCTTCGAGAGTCTTCCCCGAGTCCCTCCCAGTGCGGGCTGCCGGGGAAATGCGGGGGTTGGGCTGGAAACGCAGGTAGCATCTAGTGCCTCCCCATGGACAGGGGAGGTAATTAGCGGACTTCCCCTTGCGAGGGAACACCTGTGACACCAGGAAGCTGCGTGGAGGGCGGCCCCGAACCTCCCCCACACAGTCAGCCGTGTTCCGGAATTCTGAGTGTGGGGAGGTTCCGTCTTCTGTCTGCAGCACCCGAGATCTCCTAGGAGCCCTTCGAGAGTCTTCCCCGAGTCCCTCCCAGTGCGGGCTGCCGGGGAAATGCGGGGGTTGGGCTGGAAACGCAGGTAGCATCTAGTGCCTCCCCATGGACAGGGGAGGTAATTAGCGGACTTCCCCTTGCGAGGGAACACCTGTGACACCAGGAAGCTGCGTGGAGGGCGGCCCCGAACCTCCCCCACACAGTCAGCCGTGTTCCGGAATTCTGAGTGTGGGGAGGTTCCGTCTTCTGTCTGCAGCACCCGAGATCTCCTAGGAGCCCTTCGAGAGTCTTCCCCGAGTCCCTCCCAGTGCGGGCTGCCGGGGAAATGCGGGGGTTGGGCTGGAAACGCAGGTAGCATCTAGTGCCTCCCCATGGACAGGGGAGGTAATTAGCGGACTTCCCCTTGCGAGGGAACACCTGTGACACCAGGAAGCTGCGTGGAGGGCGGCCCGAACCTCCCCCACACAGTCAGCCGTGTTCCGGAATTCTGAGTGTGGGGAGGTTCCGTCTTCTGTCTGCAGCACCCGAGATCTCCTAGGAGCCCTTCGAGAGTCTTCCCCGAGTCCCTCCCAGTAGCGGGCTGCCGGGGAAATGCGGGGGTTGGGCTGGAAACGCAGGTAGCATCTAGTGCCTCCCCATGGACAGGGGAGGTAATTAGCGGACTTCCCCTTGCGAGGGAACACCTGTGACACCAGGAAGCTGCGTGGAGGGCGGCCCCGAACCTCCCCCACACAGTCAGCCGTGTTCCGGAATTCTGAGTGTGGGGAGGTTCCGTCTTCTGTCTGCAGCACCCGAGATCTCCTAGGAGCCCTTCGAGAGTCTTCCCCGAGTCCCTCCCAGTACGGGCTGCCGGGGAAATGCGGGGGTTGGGCTGGAAACGCAGGTAGCATCTAGTGCCTCCCCATGGACAGGGGAGGTAATTAGCGGACTTCCCCTTGCGAGGGAACACCTGTGACACCAGGAAGCTGCGTGGAGGGCGGCCCCGAACCTCCCCCACACAGTCAGCCGTGTTCCGGAATTCTGAGTGTGGGGAGGTTCCGTCTTCTGTCTGCAGCACCCGAGATCTCCTAGGAGCCCTTCGAGAGTCTTCCCCGAGTCCCTCCCAGTACGGGCTGCCGGGGAAATGCGGGGGTTGGGCTGGAAACGCAGGTAGCATCTAGTGCCTCCCCATGGACAGGGGAGGTAATTAGCGGACTTCCCCTTGCGAGGGAACACCTGTGACACCAGGAAGCTGCGTGGAGGGCGGCCCCGAACCTCCCCCACACAGTCAGCCGTGTTCCGGAATTCTGAGTGTGGGGAGGTTCCGTCTTCTGTCTGCAGCACCCGAGATCTCCTAGGAGCCCTTCGAGAGTCTTCCCCGAGTCCCTCCCAGTACGGGCTGCCGGGGAAATGCGGGGGTTGGGCTGGAAACGCAGGTAGCATCTAGTGCCTCCCCATGGACAGGGGAGGTAATTAGCGGACTTCCCCTTGCGAGGGAACACCTGTGACACCAGGAAGCTGCGTGGAGGGCGGCCCCGAACCTCCCCCACACAGTCAGCCGTGTTCCGGAATTCTGAGTGTGGGGAGGTTCCGTCTTCTGTCTGCAGCACCCGAGATCTCCTAGGAGCCCTTCGAGAGTCTTCCCCGAGTCCCTCCCAGTACGGGCTGCCGGGGAAATGCGGGGGTTGGGCTGGAAACGCAGGTAGCATCTAGTGCCTCCCCATGGACAGGGGAGGTAATTAGCGGACTTCCCCTTGCGAGGGAACACCTGTGACACCAGGAAGCTGCGTGGAGGGCGGCCCCGAACCTCCCCCACACAGTCAGCCGTGTTCCGGAATTCTGAGTGTGGGGAGGTTCCGTCTTCTGTCTGCAGCACCCGAGATCTCCTAGGAGCCCTTCGAGAGTCTTCCCCGAGTCCCTCCCAGTGCGGGCTGCCGGGGAAATGCGGGGGTTGGGCTGGAAACGCAGGTAGCATCTAGTGCCTCCCCATGGACAGGGGAGGTAATTAGCGGACTTCCCCTTGCGAGGGAACACCTGTGACACCAGGAAGCTGCGTGGAGGGCGGCCCCGAACCTCCCCCACACAGTCAGCCGTGTTCCGGAATTCTGAGTGTGGGGAGGTTCCGTCTTCTGTCTGCAGCACCCGAGATCTCCTAGGAGCCCTTCGAGAGTCTTCCCCGAGTCCCTCCCAGTACGGGCTGCCGGGGAAATGCGGGGGTTGGGCTGGAAACGCAGGTAGCATCTAGTGCCTCCCCATGGACAGGGGAGGTAATTAGCGGACTTCCCCTTGCGAGGGAACACCTGTGACACCAGGAAGCTGCGTGGAGGGCGGCCCCGAACCTCCCCCACACAGTCAGCCGTGTTCCGGAATTCTGAGTGTGGGGAGGTTCCGTCTTCTGTCTGCAGCACCCGAGATCTCCTAGGAGCCCTTCGAGAGTCTTCCCCGAGTCCCTCCCAGTACGGGCTGCCGGGGAAATGCGGGGGTTGGGCTGGAAACGCAGGTAGCATCTAGTGCCTCCCCATGGACAGGGGAGGTAATTAGCGGACTTCCCCTTGCGAGGGAACACCTGTGACACCAGGAAGCTGCGTGGAGGGCGGCCCCGAACCTCCCCCACACAGTCAGCCGTGTTCCGGAATTCTGAGTGTGGGGAGGTTCCGTCTTCTGTCTGCAGCACCCGAGATCTCCTAGGAGCCCTTCGAGAGTCTTCCCCGAGTCCCTCCCAGTACGGGCTGCCGGGGAAATGCGGGGGTTGGGCTGGAAACGCAGGTAGCATCTAGTGCCTCCCCATGGACAGGGGAGGTAATTAGCGGACTTCCCCTTGCGAGGGAACACCTGTGACACCAGGAAGCTGCGTGGAGGGCGGCCCCGAACCTCCCCCACACAGTCAGCCGTGTTCCGGAATTCTGAGTGTGGGGAGGTTCCGTCTTCTGTCTGCAGCACCCGAGATCTCCTAGGAGCCCTTCGAGAGTCTTCCCCGAGTCCCTCCCAGTACGGGCTGCCGGGGAAATGCGGGGGTTGGGCTGGAAACGCAGGTAGCATCTAGTGCCTCCCCATGGACAGGGGAGGTAATTAGCGGACTTCCCCTTGCGAGGGAACACCTGTGACACCAGGAAGCTGCGTGGAGGGCGGCCCCGAACCTCCCCCACACAGTCAGCCGTGTTCCGGAATTCTGAGTGTGGGGAGGTTCCGTCTTCTGTCTGCAGCACCCGAGATCTCCTAGGAGCCCTTCGAGAGTCTTCCCCGAGTCCCTCCCAGTGCGGGCTGCCGGGGAAATGCGGGGGTTGGGCTGGAAACGCAGGTAGCATCTAGTGCCTCCCCATGGACAGGGGAGGTAATTAGCGGACTTCCCCTTGCGAGGGAACACCTGTGACACCAGGAAGCTGCGTGGAGGGCGGCCCCGAACCTCCCCCACACAGTCAGCCGTGTTCCGGAATTCTGAGTGTGGGGAGGTTCCGTCTTCTGTCTGCAGCACCCGAGATCTCCTAGGAGCCCTTCGAGAGTCTTCCCCGAGTCCCTCCCAGTGCGGGCTGCCGGGGAAATGCGGGGGTTGGGCTGGAAACGCAGGTAGCATCTAGTGCCTCCCCATGGACAGGGGAGGTAATTAGCGGACTTCCCCTTGCGAGGGAACACCTGTGACACCAGGAAGCTGCGTGGAGGGCGGCCCCGAACCTCCCCCACACAGTCAGCCGTGTTCCGGAATTCTGAGTGTGGGGAGGTTCCGTCTTCTGTCTGCAGCACCCGAGATCTCCTAGGAGCCCTTCGAGAGTCTTCCCCGAGTCCCTCCCAGTGCGGGCTGCCGGGGAAATGCGGGGGTTGGGCTGGAAACGCAGGTAGCATCTAGTGCCTCCCCATGGACAGGGGAGGTAATTAGCGGACTTCCCCTTGCGAGGGAACACCTGTGACACCAGGAAGCTGCGTGGAGGGCGGCCCCGAACCTCCCCCACACAGTCAGCCGTGTTCCGGAATTCTGAGTGTGGGGAGGTTCCGTCTTCTGTCTGCAGCACCCGAGATCTCCTAGGAGCCCTTCGAGAGTCTTCCCCGAGTCCCTCCCAGTACGGGCTGCCGGGGAAATGCGGGGGTTGGGCTGGAAACGCAGGTAGCATCTAGTGCCTCCCCATGGACAGGGGAGGTAATTAGCGGACTTCCCCTTGCGAGGGAACACCTGTGACACCAGGAAGCTGCGTGGAGGGCGGCCCCGAACCTCCCCCACACAGTCAGCCGTGTTCCGGAATTCTGAGTGTGGGGAGGTTCCGTCTTCTGTCTGCAGCACCCGAGATCTCCTAGGAGCCCTTCGAGAGTCTTCCCCGAGTCCCTCCCAGTACGGGCTGCCGGGGAAATGCGGGGGTTGGGCTGGAAACGCAGGTAGCATCTAGTGCCTCCCCATGGACAGGGGAGGTAATTAGCGGACTTCCCCTTGCGAGGGAACACCTGTGACACCAGGAAGCTGCGTGGAGGGCGGCCCCGAACCTCCCCCACACAGTCAGCCGTGTTCCGGAATTCTGAGTGTGGGGAGGTTCCGTCTTCTGTCTGCAGCACCCGAGATCTCCTAGGAGCCCTTCGAGAGTCTTCCCCGAGTCCCTCCCAGTGCGGGCTGCCGGGGAAATGCGGGGGTTGGGCTGGAAACGCAGGTAGCATCTAGTGCCTCCCCATGGACAGGGGAGGTAATTAGCGGACTTCCCCTTGCGAGGGAACACCTGTGACACCAGGAAGCTGCGTGGAGGGCGGCCCCGAACCTCCCCCACACAGTCAGCCGTGTTCCGGAATTCTGAGTGTGGGGAGGTTCCGTCTTCTGTCTGCAGCACCCGAGATCTCCTAGGAGCCCTTCGAGAGTCTTCCCCGAGTCCCTCCCAGTACGGGCTGCCGGGGAAATGCGGGGGTTGGGCTGGAAACGCAGGTAGCATCTAGTGCCTCCCCATGGACAGGGGAGGTAATTAGCGGACTTCCCCTTGCGAGGGAACACCTGTGACACCAGGAAGCTGCGTGGAGGGCGGCCCCGAACCTCCCCCACACAGTCAGCCGTGTTCCGGAATTCTGAGTGTGGGGAGGTTCCGTCTTCTGTCTGCAGCACCCGAGATCTCCTAGGAGCCCTTCGAGAGTCTTCCCCGAGTCCCTCCCAGTGCGGGCTGCCGGGGAAATGCGGGGGTTGGGCTGGAAACGCAGGTAGCATCTAGTGCCTCCCCATGGACAGGGGAGGTAATTAGCGGACTTCCCCTTGCGAGGGAACACCTGTGACACCAGGAAGCTGCGTGGAGGGCGGCCCCGAACCTCCCCCACACAGTCAGCCGTGTTCCGGAATTCTGAGTGTGGGGAGGTTCCGTCTTCTGTCTGCAGCACCCGAGATCTCCTAGGAGCCCTTCGAGAGTCTTCCCCGAGTCCCTCCCAGTACGGGCTGCCGGGGAAATGCGGGGGTTGGGCTGGAAACGCAGGTAGCATCTAGTGCCTCCCCATGGACAGGGGAGGTAATTAGCGGACTTCCCCTTGCGAGGGAACACCTGTGACACCAGGAAGCTGCGTGGAGGGCGGCCCCGAACCTCCCCCACACAGTCAGCCGTGTTCCGGAATTCTGAGTGTGGGGAGGTTCCGTCTTCTGTCTGCAGCACCCGAGATCTCCTAGGAGCCCTTCGAGAGTCTTCCCCGAGTCCCTCCCAGTGCGGGCTGCCGGGGAAATGCGGGGGTTGGGCTGGAAACGCAGGTAGCATCTAGTGCCTCCCCATGGACAGGGGAGGTAATTAGCGGACTTCCCCTTGCGAGGGAACACCTGTGACACCAGGAAGCTGCGTGGAGGGCGGCCCCGAACCTCCCCCACACAGTCAGCCGTGTTCCGGAATTCTGAGTGTGGGGAGGTTCCGTCTTCTGTCTGCAGCACCCGAGATCTCCTAGGAGCCCTTCGAGAGTCTTCCCCGAGTCCCTCCCAGTGCGGGCTGCCGGGGAAATGCGGGGGTTGGGCTGGAAACGCAGGTAGCATCTAGTGCCTCCCCATGGACAGGGGAGGTAATTAGCGGACTTCCCCTTGCGAGGGAACACCTGTGACACCAGGAAGCTGCGTGGAGGGCGGCCCCGAACCTCCCCCACACAGTCAGCCGTGTTCCGGAATTCTGAGTGTGGGGAGGTTCCGTCTTCTGTCTGCAGCACCCGAGATCTCCTAGGAGCCCTTCGAGAGTCTTCCCCGAGTCCCTCCCAGTACGGGCTGCCGGGGAAATGCGGGGGTTGGGCTGGAAACGCAGGTAGCATCTAGTGCCTCCCCATGGACAGGGGAGGTAATTAGCGGACTTCCCCTTGCGAGGGAACACCTGTGACACCAGGAAGCTGCGTGGAGGGCGGCCCCGAACCTCCCCCACACAGTCAGCCGTGTTCCGGAATTCTGAGTGTGGGGAGGTTCCGTCTTCTGTCTGCAGCACCCGAGATCTCCTAGGAGCCCTTCGAGAGTCTTCCCCGAGTCCCTCCCAGTGCGGGCTGCCGGGGAAATGCGGGGGTTGGGCTGGAAACGCAGGTAGCATCTAGTGCCTCCCCATGGACAGGGGAGGTAATTAGCGGACTTCCCCTTGCGAGGGAACACCTGTGACACCAGGAAGCTGCGTGGAGGGCGGCCCCGAACCTCCCCCACACAGTCAGCCGTGTTCCGGAATTCTGAGTGTGGGGAGGTTCCGTCTTCTGTCTGCAGCACCCGAGATCTCCTAGGAGCCCTTCGAGAGTCTTCCCCGAGTCCCTCCCAGTACGGGCTGCCGGGGAAATGCGGGGGTTGGGCTGGAAACGCAGGTAGCATCTAGTGCCTCCCCATGGACAGGGGAGGTAATTAGCGGACTTCCCCTTGCGAGGGAACACCTGTGACACCAGGAAGCTGCGTGGAGGGCGGCCCCGAACCTCCCCCACACAGTCAGCCGTGTTCCGGAATTCTGAGTGTGGGGAGGTTCCGTCTTCTGTCTGCAGCACCCGAGATCTCCTAGGAGCCCTTCGAGAGTCTTCCCCGAGTCCCTCCCAGTACGGGCTGCCGGGGAAATGCGGGGGTTGGGCTGGAAACGCAGGTAGCATCTAGTGCCTCCCCATGGACAGGGGAGGTAATTAGCGGACTTCCCCTTGCGAGGGAACACCTGTGACACCAGGAAGCTGCGTGGAGGGCGGCCCCGAACCTCCCCCACACAGTCAGCCGTGTTCCGGAATTCTGAGTGTGGGGAGGTTCCGTCTTCTGTCTGCAGCACCCGAGATCTCCTAGGAGCCCTTCGAGAGTCTTCCCCGAGTCCCTCCCAGTACGGGCTGCCGGGGAAATGCGGGGGTTGGGCTGGAAACGCAGGTAGCATCTAGTGCCTCCCCATGGACAGGGGAGGTAATTAGCGGACTTCCCCTTGCGAGGGAACACCTGTGACACCAGGAAGCTGCGTGGAGGGCGGCCCCGAACCTCCCCCACACAGTCAGCCGTGTTCCGGAATTCTGAGTGTGGGGAGGTTCCGTCTTCTGTCTGCAGCACCCGAGATCTCCTAGGAGCCCTTCGAGAGTCTTCCCCGAGTCCCTCCCAGTACGGGCTGCCGGGGAAATGCGGGGGTTGGGCTGGAAACGCAGGTAGCATCTAGTGCCTCCCCATGGACAGGGGAGGTAATTAGCGGACTTCCCCTTGCGAGGGAACACCTGTGACACCAGGAAGCTGCGTGGAGGGCGGCCCCGAACCTCCCCCACACAGTCAGCCGTGTTCCGGAATTCTGAGTGTGGGGAGGTTCCGTCTTCTGTCTGCAGCACCCGAGATCTCCTAGGAGCCCTTCGAGAGTCTTCCCCGAGTCCCTCCCAGTACGGGCTGCCGGGGAAATGCGGGGGTTGGGCTGGAAACGCAGGTAGCATCTAGTGCCTCCCCATGGACAGGGGAGGTAATTAGCGGACTTCCCCTTGCGAGGGAACACCTGTGACACCAGGAAGCTGCGTGGAGGGCGGCCCCGAACCTCCCCCACACAGTCAGCCGTGTTCCGGAATTCTGAGTGTGGGGAGGTTCCGTCTTCTGTCTGCAGCACCCGAGATCTCCTAGGAGCCCTTCGAGAGTCTTCCCCGAGTCCCTCCCAGTACGGGCTGCCGGGGAAATGCGGGGGTTGGGCTGGAAACGCAGGTAGCATCTAGTGCCTCCCCATGGACAGGGGAGGTAATTAGCGGACTTCCCCTTGCGAGGGAACACCTGTGACACCAGGAAGCTGCGTGGAGGGCGGCCCCGAACCTCCCCCACACAGTCAGCCGTGTTCCGGAATTCTGAGTGTGGGGAGGTTCCGTCTTCTGTCTGCAGCACCCGAGATCTCCTAGGAGCCCTTCGAGAGTCTTCCCCGAGTCCCTCCCAGTGCGGGCTGCCGGGGAAATGCGGGGGTTGGGCTGGAAACGCAGGTAGCATCTAGTGCCTCCCCATGGACAGGGGAGGTAATTAGCGGACTTCCCCTTGCGAGGGAACACCTGTGACACCAGGAAGCTGCGTGGAGGGCGGCCCGAACCTCCCCCACACAGTCAGCCGTGTTCCGGAATTCTGAGTGTGGGGAGGTTCCGTCTTCTGTCTGCAGCACCCGAGATCTCCTAGGAGCCCTTCGAGAGTCTTCCCCGAGTCCCTCCCAGTGCGGGCTGCCGGGGAAATGCGGGGGTTGGGCTGGAAACGCAGGTAGCATCTAGTGCCTCCCCATGGACAGGGGAGGTAATTAGCGGACTTCCCCTTGCGAGGGAACACCTGTGACACCAGGAAGCTGCGTGGAGGGCGGCCCCGAACCTCCCCCACACAGTCAGCCGTGTTCCGGAATTCTGAGTGTGGGGAGGTTCCGTCTTCTGTCTGCAGCACCCGAGATCTCCTAGGAGCCCTTCGAGAGTCTTCCCCGAGTCCCTCCCAGTGCGGGCTGCCGGGGAAATGCGGGGGTTGGGCTGGAAACGCAGGTAGCATCTAGTGCCTCCCCATGGACAGGGGAGGTAATTAGCGGACTTCCCCTTGCGAGGGAACACCTGTGACACCAGGAAGCTGCGTGGAGGGCGGCCCCGAACCTCCCCCACACAGTCAGCCGTGTTCCGGAATTCTGAGTGTGGGGAGGTTCCGTCTTCTGTCTGCAGCACCCGAGATCTCCTAGGAGCCCTTCGAGAGTCTTCCCCGAGTCCCTCCCAGTACGGGCTGCCGGGGAAATGCGGGGGTTGGGCTGGAAACGCAGGTAGCATCTAGTGCCTCCCCATGGACAGGGGAGGTAATTAGCGGACTTCCCCTTGCGAGGGAACACCTGTGACACCAGGAAGCTGCGTGGAGGGCGGCCCCGAACCTCCCCCACACAGTCAGCCGTGTTCCGGAATTCTGAGTGTGGGGAGGTTCCGTCTTCTGTCTGCAGCACCCGAGATCTCCTAGGAGCCCTTCGAGAGTCTTCCCCGAGTCCCTCCCAGTACGGGCTGCCGGGGAAATGCGGGGGTTGGGCTGGAAACGCAGGTAGCATCTAGTGCCTCCCCATGGACAGGGGAGGTAATTAGCGGACTTCCCCTTGCGAGGGAACACCTGTGACACCAGGAAGCTGCGTGGAGGGCGGCCCCGAACCTCCCCCACACAGTCAGCCGTGTTCCGGAATTCTGAGTGTGGGGAGGTTCCGTCTTCTGTCTGCAGCACCCGAGATCTCCTAGGAGCCCTTCGAGAGTCTTCCCCGAGTCCCTCCCAGTACGGGCTGCCGGGGAAATGCGGGGGTTGGGCTGGAAACGCAGGTAGCATCTAGTGCCTCCCCATGGACAGGGGAGGTAATTAGCGGACTTCCCCTTGCGAGGGAACACCTGTGACACCAGGAAGCTGCGTGGAGGGCGGCCCCGAACCTCCCCCACACAGTCAGCCGTGTTCCGGAATTCTGAGTGTGGGGAGGTTCCGTCTTCTGTCTGCAGCACCCGAGATCTCCTAGGAGCCCTTCGAGAGTCTTCCCCGAGTCCCTCCCAGTACGGGCTGCCGGGGAAATGCGGGGGTTGGGCTGGAAACGCAGGTAGCATCTAGTGCCTCCCCATGGACAGGGGAGGTAATTAGCGGACTTCCCCTTGCGAGGGAACACCTGTGACACCAGGAAGCTGCGTGGAGGGCGGCCCCGAACCTCCCCCACACAGTCAGCCGTGTTCCGGAATTCTGAGTGTGGGGAGGTTCCGTCTTCTGTCTGCAGCACCCGAGATCTCCTAGGAGCCCTTCGAGAGTCTTCCCCGAGTCCCTCCCAGTACGGGCTGCCGGGGAAATGCGGGGGTTGGGCTGGAAACGCAGGTAGCATCTAGTGCCTCCCCATGGACAGGGGAGGTAATTAGCGGACTTCCCCTTGCGAGGGAACACCTGTGACACCAGGAAGCTGCGTGGAGGGCGGCCCCGAACCTCCCCCACACAGTCAGCCGTGTTCCGGAATTCTGAGTGTGGGGAGGTTCCGTCTTCTGTCTGCAGCACCCGAGATCTCCTAGGAGCCCTTCGAGAGTCTTCCCCGAGTCCCTCCCAGTACGGGCTGCCGGGGAAATGCGGGGGTTGGGCTGGAAACGCAGGTAGCATCTAGTGCCTCCCCATGGACAGGGGAGGTAATTAGCGGACTTCCCCTTGCGAGGGAACACCTGTGACACCAGGAAGCTGCGTGGAGGGCGGCCCCGAACCTCCCCCACACAGTCAGCCGTGTTCCGGAATTCTGAGTGTGGGGAGGTTCCGTCTTCTGTCTGCAGCACCCGAGATCTCCTAGGAGCCCTTCGAGAGTCTTCCCCGAGTCCCTCCCAGTACGGGCTGCCGGGGAAATGCGGGGGTTGGGCTGGAAACGCAGGTAGCATCTAGTGCCTCCCCATGGACAGGGGAGGTAATTAGCGGACTTCCCCTTGCGAGGGAACACCTGTGACACCAGGAAGCTGCGTGGAGGGCGGCCCCGAACCTCCCCCACACAGTCAGCCGTGTTCCGGAATTCTGAGTGTGGGGAGGTTCCGTCTTCTGTCTGCAGCACCCGAGATCTCCTAGGAGCCCTTCGAGAGTCTTCCCCGAGTCCCTCCCAGTACGGGCTGCCGGGGAAATGCGGGGGTTGGGCTGGAAACGCAGGTAGCATCTAGTGCCTCCCCATGGACAGGGGAGGTAATTAGCGGACTTCCCCTTGCGAGGGAACACCTGTGACACCAGGAAGCTGCGTGGAGGGCGGCCCCGAACCTCCCCCACACAGTCAGCCGTGTTCCGGAATTCTGAGTGTGGGGAGGTTCCGTCTTCTGTCTGCAGCACCCGAGATCTCCTAGGAGCCCTTCGAGAGTCTTCCCCGAGTCCCTCCCAGTGCGGGCTGCCGGGGAAATGCGGGGGTTGGGCTGGAAACGCAGGTAGCATCTAGTGCCTCCCCATGGACAGGGGAGGTAATTAGCGGACTTCCCCTTGCGAGGGAACACCTGTGACACCAGGAAGCTGCGTGGAGGGCGGCCCCGAACCTCCCCCACACAGTCAGCCGTGTTCCGGAATTCTGAGTGTGGGGAGGTTCCGTCTTCTGTCTGCAGCACCCGAGATCTCCTAGGAGCCCTTCGAGAGTCTTCCCCGAGTCCCTCCCAGTGCGGGCTGCCGGGGAAATGCGGGGGTTGGGCTGGAAACGCAGGTAGCATCTAGTGCCTCCCCATGGACAGGGGAGGTAATTAGCGGACTTCCCCTTGCGAGGGAACACCTGTGACACCAGGAAGCTGCGTGGAGGGCGGCCCCGAACCTCCCCCACACAGTCAGCCGTGTTCCGGAATTCTGAGTGTGGGGAGGTTCCGTCTTCTGTCTGCAGCACCCGGGATCTCCTAGGAGCCCTTCGAGAGTCTTCCCCGAGTCCCTCCCAGTGCGGGCTGCCGGGGAAAGGCGGGGGTTGGGCTGGAAACGCAGGTAGCATCTAGTGCCTCCCCATGGACAGGGGAGGTAATTAGCGGACTTCCCCTGCGAGGGAACACCTGTGACACCAGGAAGCTGCGTGGAGGGCGGCCCCGAACCTCCCCCACACAGTCAGCCGTGTTCCGGAATTCTGAGTGTGGGGAGGTTCCGTCTTCTGTCTGCAGCACCCGGATCTCCTAGGAGCCCTTCGAGAGTCTTCCCCGAGTCCCTCCCAGTGCGGGCTGCCGGGGAAAGGCGGGGGTTGGGCTGGAAACGCAGGTAGCATCTAGTGCCTCCCCATGGACAGGGGAGGTAATTAGCGGACTTCCCCTTGCGAGGGAACACCTGTGACACCAGGAAGCTGCGTGGAGGGCGGCCCCGAACCTCCCCCACACAGTCAGCCGTGTTCCGGAATTCTGAGTGTGGGGAGGTTCCGTCTTCTGTCTGCAGCACCCGAGATCTCCTAGGAGCCCTTCGAGAGTCTTCCCCGAGTCCCTCCCAGTGCGGGCTGCCGGGGAAATGCGGGGGTTGGGCTGGAAACGCAGGTAGCATCTAGTGCCTCCCCATGGACAGGGGAGGTAATTAGCGGACTTCCCCTTGCGAGGGAACACCTGTGACACCAGGAAGCTGCGTGGAGGGCGGCCCCGAACCTCCCCCACACAGTCAGCCGTGTTCCGGAATTCTGAGTGTGGGGAGGTTCCGTCTTCTGTCTGCAGCACCCGAGATCTCCTAGGAGCCCTTCGAGAGTCTTCCCCGAGTCCCTCCCAGTGCGGGCTGCCGGGGAAATGCGGGGGTTGGGCTGGAAACGCAGGTAGCATCTAGTGCCTCCCCATGGACAGGGGAGGTAATTAGCGGACTTCCCCTTGCGAGGGAACACCTGTGACACCAGGAAGCTGCGTGGAGGGCGGCCCCGAACCTCCCCCACACAGTCAGCCGTGTTCCGGAATTCTGAGTGTGGGGAGGTTCCGTCTTCTGTCTGCAGCACCCGAGATCTCCTAGGAGCCCTTCGAGAGTCTTCCCCGAGTCCCTCCCAGTACGGGCTGCCGGGGAAATGCGGGGGTTGGGCTGGAAACGCAGGTAGCATCTAGTGCCTCCCCATGGACAGGGGAGGTAATTAGCGGACTTCCCCTTGCGAGGGAACACCTGTGACACCAGGAAGCTGCGTGGAGGGCGGCCCCGAACCTCACCCACACAGTCAGCCGTGTTCCGGAATTCTGAGTGTGGGGAGGTTCCGTCTTCTGTCTGCAGCACCCGAGATCTCCTAGGAGCCCTTCGAGAGTCTTCCCCGAGTCCCTCCCAGTACGGGCTGCCGGGGAAATGCGGGGGTTGGGCTGGAAACGCAGGTAGCATCTAGTGCCTCCCCATGGACAGGGGAGGTAATTAGCGGACTTCCCCTTGCGAGGGAACACCTGTGACACCAGGAAGCTGCGTGGAGGGCGGCCCCGAACCTCCCCCACACAGTCAGCCGTGTTCCGGAATTCTGAGTGTGGGGAGGTTCCGTCTTCTGTCTGCAGCACCCGAGATCTCCTAGGAGCCCTTCGAGAGTCTTCCCCGAGTCCCTCCCAGTGCGGGCTGCCGGGGAAATGCGGGGGTTGGGCTGGAAACGCAGGTAGCATCTAGTGCCTCCCCATGGACAGGGGAGGTAATTAGCGGACTTCCCCTTGCGAGGGAACACCTGTGACACCAGGAAGCTGCGTGGAGGGCGGCCCCGAACCTCCCCCACACAGTCAGCCGTGTTCCGGAATTCTGAGTGTGGGGAGGTTCCGTCTTCTGTCTGCAGCACCCGAGATCTCCTAGGAGCCCTTCGAGAGTCTTCCCCGAGTCCCTCCCAGTGCGGGCTGCCGGGGAAATGCGGGGGTTGGGCTGGAAACGCAGGTAGCATCTAGTGCCTCCCCATGGACAGGGGAGGTAATTAGCGGACTTCCCCTTGCGAGGGAACACCTGTGACACCAGGAAGCTGCGTGGAGGGCGGCCCCGAACCTCCCCCACACAGTCAGCCGTGTTCCGGAATTCTGAGTGTGGGGAGGTTCCGTCTTCTGTCTGCAGCACCCGAGATCTCCTAGGAGCCCTTCGAGAGTCTTCCCCGAGTCCCTCCCAGTGCGGGCTGCCGGGGAAATGCGGGGGTTGGGCTGGAAACGCAGGTAGCATCTAGTGCCTCCCCATGGACAGGGGAGGTAATTAGCGGACTTCCCCTTGCGAGGGAACACCTGTGACACCAGGAAGCTGCGTGGAGGGCGGCCCCGAACCTCCCCCACACAGTCAGCCGTGTTCCGGAATTCTGAGTGTGGGGAGGTTCCGTCTTCTGTCTGCAGCACCCGAGATCTCCTAGGAGCCCTTCGAGAGTCTTCCCCGAGTCCCTCCCAGTGCGGGCTGCCGGGGAAATGCGGGGGTTGGGCTGGAAACGCAGGTAGCATCTAGTGCCTCCCCATGGACAGGGGAGGTAATTAGCGGACTTCCCCTTGCGAGGGAACACCTGTGACACCAGGAAGCTTCGTGGAGTGCGGCCCGAACCTCACCCACTCAGTCAGCCGTGTTCCGGAATTCTGAGTGTGGGGAGGTTCCGTCTTCTGTCTGCAGCACCCGAGATCTCCTAGGAGCCCTTCGAGAGTCTTCCCCGAGTCCCTCCCAGTGCGGGCTGCCGGGGAAATGCGGGGGTTGGGCTGGAAACGCAGGTAGCATCTAGTGCCTCCCCATGGACAGGGGAGGTAATTAGCGGACTTCCCCTTGCGAGGGAACACCTGTGACACCAGGAAGCTGCGTGGAGGGCGGCCCCGAACCTCCCCCACACAGTCAGCCGTGTTCCGGAATTCTGAGTGTGGGGAGGTTCCGTCTTCTGTCTGCAGCACCCGAGATCTCCTAGGAGCCCTTCGAGAGTCTTCCCCGAGTCCCTCCCAGTGCGGGCTGCCGGGGAAATGCGGGGGTTGGGCTGGAAACGCAGGTAGCATCTAGTGCCTCCCCATGGACAGGGGAGGTAATTAGCGGACTTCCCCTGCAAGGGAACACGTGTGACACCAGGAAGCTGCGTGGAGGGCGGCCCCGAACCTCCCCCACACAGTCAGCCGTGTTCCGGAATTCTGAGTGTGGGGAGGTTCCGTCTTCTGTCTGCAGCACCCGGATCTCCTAGGAGCCCTTCGAGAGTCTTCCCCGAGTCCCTCCCAGTGCGGGCTGCCGGGGAAATGCGGGGGTTGGGCTGGAAACGCAGGTAGCATCTAGTGCCTCCCCATGGACAGGGGAGGTAATTAGCGGACTTCCCCTTGCGAGGGAACACCTGTGACACCAGGAAGCTGCGTGGAGGGCGGCCCCGAACCTCCCCCACACAGTCAGCCGTGTTCCGGAATTCTGAGTGTGGGGAGGTTCCGTCTTCTGTCTGCAGCACCCGAGATCTCCTAGGAGCCCTTCGAGAGTCTTCCCCGAGTCCCTCCCAGTGCGGGCTGCCGGGGAAATGCGGGGGTTGGGCTGGAAACGCAGGTAGCATCTAGTGCCTCCCCATGGACAGGGGAGGTAATTAGCGGACTTCCCCTTGCGAGGGAACACCTGTGACACCAGGAAGCTGCGTGGAGGGCGGCCCCGAACCTCCCCCACACAGTCAGCCGTGTTCCGGAATTCTGAGTGTGGGGAGGTTCCGTCTTCTGTCTGCAGCACCCGGGATCTCCTAGGAGCCCTTCGAGAGTCTTCCCCGAGTCCCTCCCAGTGCGGGCTGCCGGGGAAATGCGGGGGTTGGGCTGGAAACGCAGGTAGCATCTAGTGCCTCCCCATGGACAGGGGAGGTAATTAGCGGACTTCCCCTTGCGAGGGAACACCTGTGACACCAGGAAGCTGCGTGGAGGGCGGCCCCGAACCTCCCCCACACAGTCAGCCGTGTTCCGGAATTCTGAGTGTGGGGAGGTTCCGTCTTCTGTCTGCAGCACCCGAGATCTCCTAGGAGCCCTTCGAGAGTCTTCCCCGAGTCCCTCCCAGTGCGGGCTGCCGGGGAAAGGCGGGGGTTGGGCTGGAAACGCAGGTAGCATCTAGTGCCTCCCCATGGACAGGGGAGGTAATTAGCGGACTTCCCCTTGCGAGGGAACACCTGTGACACCAGGAAGCTGCGTGGAGGGCGGCCCCGAACCTCCCCCACACAGTCAGCCGTGTTCCGGAATTCTGAGTGTGGGGAGGTTCCGTCTTCTGTCTGCAGCACCCGAGATCTCCTAGGAGCCCTTCGAGAGTCTTCCCCGAGTCCCTCCCAGTGCGGGCTGCCGGGGAAATGCGGGGGTTGGGCTGGAAACGCAGGTAGCATCTAGTGCCTCCCCATGGACAGGGGAGGTAATTAGCGGACTTCCCCTTGCGAGGGAACACCTGTGACACCAGGAAGCTGCGTGGAGGGCGGCCCCGAACCTCCCCCACACAGTCAGCCGTGTTCCGGAATTCTGAGTGTGGGGAGGTTCCGTCTTCTGTCTGCAGCACCCGAGATCTCCTAGGAGCCCTTCGAGTAGTCTTCCCCGAGTCCCTCCCAGTGCGGGCTGCCGGGGAAATGCGGGGGTTGGGCTGGAAACGCAGGTAGCATCTAGTGCCTCCCCATGGACAGGGGAGGTAATTAGCGGACTTCCCCCTGCCAGGGAACACCTGTGACACCAGGAAGCTGCGTGGAGGGCGGCCCCGAACCTCCCCCACACAGTCAGCCGTGTTCCGGAATTCTGAGTGTGGGGAGGTTCCGTCTTCTGTCTGCAGCACCCGGGATCTCCTAGGAGCCCTTCGAGAGTCTTCCCCGAGTCCCTCCCAGTGCGGGCTGCCGGGGAAAGGCGGGGGTTGGGCTGGAAACGCAGGTAGCATCTAGTGCCTCCCCATGGACAGGGGAGGTAATTAGCGGACTTCCCCTGCGAGGGAACACCTGTGACACCAGGAAGCTGCGTGGAGGGCGGCCCCGAACCTCCCCCACACAGTCAGCCGTGTTCCGGAATTCTGAGTGTGGGGAGGTTCCGTCTTCTGTCTGCAGCACCCGGGATCTCCTAGGAGCCCTTCGAGAGTCTTCCCCGAGTCCCTCCCAGTGCGGGCTGCCGGGGAAAGGCGGGGGTTGGGCTGGAAACGCAGGTAGCATCTAGTGCCTCCCCATGGACAGGGGAGGTAATTAGCGGACTTCCCCTTGCGAGGGAACACCTGTGACACCAGGAAGCTGCGTGGAGGGCGGCCCCGAACCTCCCCCACACAGTCAGCCGTGTTCCGGAATTCTGAGTGTGGGGAGGTTCCGTCTTCTGTCTGCAGCACCCGAGATCTCCTAGGAGCCCTTCGAGTGTCTTCCCCGAGTCCCTCCCAGTACGGGCTGCCGGGGAAATGCGGGGGTTGGGCTGGAAACGCAGGTAGCATCTAGTGCCTCCCCATGGACAGGGGAGGTAATTAGCGGACTTCCCCTGCAAGGGAACACCTGTGACACCAGGAAGCTGCGTGGAGGGCGGCCCCGAACCTCCCCCACACAGTCAGCCGTGTTCCGGAATTCTGAGTGTGGGGAGGTTCCGTCTTCTGTCTGCAGCACCCGAGATCTCCTAGGAGCCCTTCGAGAGTCTTCCCCGAGTCCCTCCCAGTGCGGGCTGCCGGGGAAATGCGGGGGTTGGGCTGGAAACGCAGGTAGCATCTAGTGCCTCCCCATGGACAGGGGAGGTAATTAGCGGACTTCCCCTTGCGAGGGAACACCTGTGACACCAGGAAGCTGCGTGGAGGGCGGCCCCGAACCTCCCCCACACAGTCAGCCGTGTTCCGGAATTCTGAGTGTGGGGAGGTTCCGTCTTCTGTCTGCAGCACCCGGATCTCCTAGGAGCCCTTCGAGAGTCTTCCCCGAGTCCCTCCCAGTGCGGGCTGCCGGGGAAATGCGGGGGTTGGGCTGGAAACGCAGGTAGCATCTAGTGCCTCCCCATGGACAGGGGAGGTAATTAGCGGACTTCCCCTTGCGAGGGAACACCTGTGACACCAGGAAGCTGCGTGGAGGGCGGCCCCGAACCTCCCCCACACAGTCAGCCGTGTTCCGGAATTCTGAGTGTGGGGAGGTTCCGTCTTCTGTCTGCAGCACCCGAGATCTCCTAGGAGCCCTTCGAGAGTCTTCCCCGAGTCCCTCCCAGTGCGGGCTGCCGGGGAAATGCGGGGGTTGGGCTGGAAACGCAGGTAGCATCTAGTGCCTCCCCATGGACAGGGGAGGTAATTAGCGGATTTCCCCTGCAAGGGAACACCTGTGACACCAGGAAGCTGCGTGGAGGGCGGCCCCGAACCTCCCCCACACAGTCAGCCGTGTTCCGGAATTCTGAGTGTGGGGAGGTTCCGTCTTCTGTCTGCAGCACCCGAGATCTCCTAGGAGCCCTTCGAGAGTCTTCCCCGAGTCCCTCCCAGTGCGGGCTGCCGGGGAAATGCGGGGGTTGGGCTGGAAACGCAGGTAGCATCTAGTGCCTCCCCATGGACAGGGGAGGTAATTAGCGGACTTCCCCTTGCGAGGGAACACCTGTGACACCAGGAAGCTGCGTGGAGGGCGGCCCCTAACCTCCCCCACACAGTCAGCCGTGTTCCGGAATTCTGAGTGTGGGGAGGTTCCGTCTTCTGTCTGCAGCACCCGGGATCTCCTAGGAGCCCTTCGAGAGTCTTCCCCGAGTCCCTCCCAGTGCGGGCTGCCGGGGAAATGCGGGGGTTGGGCTGGAAACGCAGGTAGCATCTAGTGCCTCCCCATGGACAGGGGAGGTAATTAGCGGACTTCCCCTTGCGAGGGAACACCTGTGACACCAGGAAGCTGCGTGGAGGGCGGCCCCGAACCTCACCCACACAGTCAGCCGTGTTCCGGAATTCTGAGTGTGGGGAGGTTCCGTCTTCTGTCTGCAGCACCCGGGATCTCCTAGGAGCCCTTCGAGAGTCTTCCCCGAGTCCCTCCAGTACGGGCTGCCGGGGAAAGGCGGGGGTTGGGCTGGAAACGCAGGTAGCATCTAGTGCCTCCCCATGGACAGGGGAGGTAATTAGCGGACTTCCCCCTGCCAGGGAACACCTGTGACACCAGGAAGCTGCGTGGAGGGCGGCCCCGAACCTCCCCCACACAGTCAGCCGTGTTCCGGAATTCTGAGTGTGGGGAGGTTCCGTCTTCTGTCTGCAGCACCCGAGATCTCCTAGGAGCCCTTCGAGAGTCTTCCCCGAGTCCCTCCCAGTGCGGGCTGCCGGGGAAATGCGGGGGTTGGGCTGGAAACGCAGGTAGCATCTAGTGCCTCCCCATGGACAGGGGAGGTAATTAGCGGACTTCCCCTTGCGAGGGAACACCTGTGACACCAGGAAGCTGCGTGGAGGGCGGCCCGAACCTCCCCCACACAGTCAGCCGTGTTCCGGAATTCTGAGTGTGGGGAGGTTCCGTCTTCTGTCTGCAGCACCCGAGATCTCCTAGGAGCCCTTCGAGAGTCTTCCCCGAGTCCCTCCCAGTGCGGGCTGCCGGGGAAATGCGGGGGTTGGGCTGGAAACGCAGGTAGCATCTAGTGCCTCCCCATGGACAGGGGAGGTAATTAGCGGACTTCCCCTTGCGAGGGAACACCTGTGACACCAGGAAGCTGCGTGGAGGGCGGCCCCGAACCTCCCCCACACAGTCAGCCGTGTTCCGGAATTCTGAGTGTGGGGAGGTTCCGTCTTCTGTCTGCAGCACCCGGGATCTCCTAGGAGCCCTTCGAGAGTCTTCCCCGAGTCCCTCCCAGTGCGGGCTGCCGGGGAAATGCGGGGGTTGGGCTGGAAACGCAGGTAGCATCTAGTGCCTCCCCATGGACAGGGGAGGTAATTAGCGGACTTCCCCTTGCGAGGGAACACCTGTGACACCAGGAAGCTGCGTGGAGGGCGGCCCCGAACCTCCCCCACACAGTCAGCCGTGTTCCGGAATTCTGAGTGTGGGGAGGTTCCGTCTTCTGTCTGCAGCACCCGGATCTCCTAGGAGCCCTTCGAGAGTCTTCCCCGAGTCCCTCCCAGTGCGGGCTGCCGGGGAAATGCGGGGGTTGGGCTGGAAACGCAGGTAGCATCTAGTGCCTCCCCATGGACAGGGGAGGTAATTAGCGGACTTCCCCTTGCGAGGGAACACCTGTGACACCAGGAAGCTGCGTGGAGGGCGGCCCCGAACCTCCCCCACACAGTCAGCCGTGTTCCGGAATTCTGAGTGTGGGGAGGTTCCGTCTTCTGTCTGCAGCACCCGAGATCTCCTAGGAGCCCTTCGAGATGTCTTCCCCGAGTCCCTCCCAGTACGGGCTGCCGGGGAAATGCGGGGGTTGGGCTGGAAACGCAGGTAGCATCTAGTGCCTCCCCATGGACAGGGGAGGTAATTAGCGGACTTCCGCCTGCCAGGGAACACCTGTGACACCAGGCAGCTGCGTGGAGGGCGGCCCCGAACCTCCCCCACACAGTCAGCCGTGTTCCGGAATTCTGAGTGTGGGGAGGTTCCGTCTTCTGTCTGCAGCACCCGAGATCTCCTAGGAGCCCTTCGAGAGTCTTCCCCGAGTCCCTCCCAGTGCGGGCTGCCGGGGAAAGGCGGGGGTTGGGCTGGAAACGCAGGTAGCATCTAGTGCCTCCCCATGGACAGGGGAGGTAATTAGCGGACTTCCCCTTGCGAGGGAACACCTGTGACACCAGGAAGCTGCGTGGAGGGCGGCCCTAAACCTCACCCACACAGTCACCCGTGTTCCGGAATTCTGAGTGTGGGGAGGTTCCGTCTTCTGTCTGCAGCACCCGGGATCTCCTAGGAGCCCTTCGAGTGTCTTCCCCGAGTCCCTCCCAGTGCGGGCTGCCGGGGAAATGCGGGGGTTGGGCTGGAAACGCAGGTAGCATCTAGTGCCTCCCCATGGACAGGGGAGGTAATTAGCGGACTTCCCCCTGCAAGGGAACACGTGTGACACCAGGAAGCTGCGTGGAGGGCGGCCCCGAACCTCCCCCACACAGTCAGCCGTGTTCCGGAATTCTGAGTGTGGGGAGGTTCCGTCTTCTGTCTGCAGCACCCGGGATCTCCTAGGAGCCCTTCGAGTGTCTTCCCCGAGTCCCTCCCAGTGCGGGCTGCCGGGGAAAGGCGGGGGTTGGGCTGGAAACGCAGGTAGCATCTAGTGCCTCCCCATGGACAGGGGAGGTAATTAGCGGACTTCCCCCTGCGAGGGAACACCTGTGACACCAGGAAGCTGCGTGGAGGGCGGCCCTAAACCTCACCCACACAGTCAGCCCGTGTTCCGGAATTCTGAGTGTGGGGAGGTTCCGTCTTCTGTCTGCAGCACCCGGGATCTCCTAGGAGCCCTTCGAGAGTCTTCCCCGAGTCCCTCACAGTGCGGGCTGCCGGGGAAATGCGGGGGTTGGGCTGGAAACGCAGGTAGCATCTAGTGCCTCCCCATGGACAGGGGAGGTAATTAGCGGACTTCCCCCTGCCAGGGAACACCTGTGACACCAGGAAGCTGCGTGGAGGGCGGCCCCGAACCTCCCCCACACAGTCAGCCGTGTTCCGGAATTCTGAGTGTGGGGAGGTTCCGTCTTCTGTCTGCAGCACCCGGGATCTCCTAGGAGCCCTTCGAGAGTCTTCCCCGAGTCCCTCCCAGTGCGGGCTGCCGGGGAAAGGCGGGGGTTGGGCTGGAAACGCAGGTAGCATCTAGTGCCTCCCCATGGACAGGGGAGGTAATTAGCGGACTTCCCCCTTGCGAGGGAACACCTGTGACACCAGGAAGCTGCGTGGAGGGCGGCCCCGAACCTCCCCCACACAGTCAGCCGTGTTCCGGAATTCTGAGTGTGGGGAGGTTCCGTCTTCTGTCTGCAGCACCCGAGATCTCCTAGGAGCCCTTCGAGAGTCTTCCCCGAGTCCCTCCCAGTGCGGGCTGCCGGGGAAATGCGGGGGTTGGGCTGGAAACGCAGGTAGCATCTAGTGCCTCCCCATGGACAGGGGAGGTAATTAGCGGACTTCCCCTTGCGAGGGAACACCTGTGACACCAGGAAGCTGCGTGGAGGGCGGCCCCGAACCTCCCCCACACAGTCAGCCGTGTTCCGGAATTCTGAGTGTGGGGAGGTTCCGTCTTCTGTCTGCAGCACCCGGATCTCCTAGGAGCCCTTCGAGAGTCTTCCCCGAGTCCCTCCCAGTGCGGGCTGCCGGGGAAAGGCGGGGGTTGGGCTGGAAACGCAGGTAGCATCTAGTGCCTCCCCATGGACAGGGGAGGTAATTAGCGGACTTCCCCTGCGAGGGAACACCTGTGACACCAGGAAGCTGCGTGGAGGGCGGCCCGAACCTCCCCCACACAGTCAGCCGTGTTCCGGAATTCTGAGTGTGGGGAGGTTCCGTCTTCTGTCTGCAGCACCCGGGATCTCCTAGGAGCCCTTCGAGTGTCTTCCCCGAGTCCCTCCCAGTGCGGGCTGCCGGGGAAATGCGGGGGTTGGGCTGGAAACGCAGGTAGCATCTAGTGCCTCCCCATGGACAGGGGAGGTAATTAGCGGACTTCCCCTGCGAGGGAACACCTGTGACACCAGGAAGCTGCGTGGAGGGCGGCCCCGAACCTCCCCCACACAGTCAGCCGTGTTCCGGAATTCTGAGTGTGGGGAGGTTCCGTCTTCTGTCTGCAGCACCCGGGATCTCCTAGGAGCCCTTCGAGTGTCTTCCCCGAGTCCCTCCCAGTGCGGGCTGCCGGGGAAAGGCGGGGGTTGGGCTGGAAACGCAGGTAGCATCTAGTGCCTCCCCATGGACAGGGGAGGTAATTAGCGGACTTCCCCTTGCGAGGGAACACCTGTGACACCAGGAAGCTGCGTGGAGGGCGGCCCTAAACCTCCCCCACACAGTCAGCCGTGTTCCGGAATTCTGAGTGTGGGGAGGTTCCGTCTTCTGTCTGCAGCACCCGGGATCTCCTAGGAGCCCTTCGAGTGTCTTCCCCGAGTCCCTCCCAGTGCGGGCTGCCGGGGAAATGCGGGGGTTGGGCTGGAAACGCAGGTAGCATCTAGTGCCTCCCCATGGACAGGGGAGGTAATTAGCGGACTTCCCCCTGCCAGGGAACACCTGTGACACCAGGCAGCTGCGTGGAGGGCGGCCCTAAACCTCACCCACACAGTCAGCCGTGTTCCGGAATTCTGAGTGTGGGGAGGTTCCGTCTTCTGTCTGCAGCACCCGGGATCTCCTAGGAGCCCTTCGAGAGTCTTCCCCGAGTCCCTCCCAGTGCGGGCTGCCGGGGAAAGGCGGGGGTTGGGCTGGAAACGCAGGTAGCATCTAGTGCCTCCCCATGGACAGGGGAGGTAATTAGCGGACTTCCCCTTGCGAGGGAACACCTGTGACACCAGGAAGCTGCGTGGAGGGCGGCCCGAACCTCCCCCACACAGTCAGCCGTGTTCCGGAATTCTGAGTGTGGGGAGGTTCCGTCTTCTGTCTGCAGCACCCGGGATCTCCTAGGAGCCCTTCGAGTGTCTTCCCCGAGTCCCTCCCAGTGCGGGCTGCCGGGGAAATGCGGGGGTTGGGCTGGAAACGCAGGTAGCATCTAGTGCCTCCCCATGGACAGGGGAGGTAATTAGCGGACTTCCCCCTGCCAGGGAACACCTGTGACACCAGGAAGCTGCGTGGAGGGCGGCCCCGAACCTCCCCCACACAGTCAGCCGTGTTCCGGAATTCTGAGTGTGGGGAGGTTCCGTCTTCTGTCTGCAGCACCCGGGATCTCCTAGGAGCCCTTCGAGTGTCTTCCCCGAGTCCCTCCCAGTGCGGGCTGCCGGGGAAAGGCGGGGGTTGGGCTGGAAACGCAGGTAGCATCTAGTGCCTCCCCATGGACAGGGGAGGTAATTAGCGGACTTCCCCCTGCGAGGGAACACCTGTGACACCAGGAAGCTGCGTGGAGGGCGGCCCCGAACCTCCCCCACACAGTCAGCCGTGTTCCGGAATTCTGAGTGTGGGGAGGTTCCGTCTTCTGTCTGCAGCACCCGGATCTCCTAGGAGCCCTTCGAGTGTCTTCCCCGAGTCCCTCCCAGTGCGGGCTGCCGGGGAAAGGCGGGGGTTGGGCTGGAAACGCAGGTAGCATCTAGTGCCTCCCCATGGACAGGGGAGGTAATTAGCGGACTTCCCCCTGCAGGGAACACCTGTGACACCAGGAAGCTGCGTGGAGGGCGGCCCCGAACCTCCCCCACACAGTCAGCCGTGTTCCGGAATTCTGAGTGTGGGGAGGTTCCGTCTTCTGTCTGCAGCACCCGGGATCTCCTAGGAGCCCTTCGAGTGTCTTCCCCGAGTCCCTCCCAGTGCGGGCTGCCGGGGAAAGGCGGGGGTTGGGCTGGAAACGCAGGTAGCATCTAGTGCCTCCCCATGGACAGGGGAGGTAATTAGCGGACTTCCCCCTTGCGAGGGAACACCTGTGACACCAGGAAGCTGCGTGGAGGGCGGCCCCGAACCTCCCCCACACAGTCAGCCGTGTTCCGGAATTCTGAGTGTGGGGAGGTTCCGTCTTCTGTCTGCAGCACCCGAGATCTCCTAGGAGCCCTTCGAGTGTCTTCCCCGAGTCCCTCCCAGTGCGGGCTGCCGGGGAAAGGCGGGGGTTGGGCTGGAAACGCAGGTAGCATCTAGTGCCTCCCCATGGACAGGGGAGGTAATTAGCGGACTTCCCCCTGCAGGGAACACCTGTGACACCAGGAAGCTGCGTGGAGGGCGGCCCCGAAACCTCCCCCACACAGTCAGCCGTGTTCCGGAATTCTGAGTGTGGGGAGGTTCCGTCTTCTGTCTGCAGCACCCGGGATCTCCTAGGAGCCCTTCGAGTGTCTTCCCCGAGTCCCTCCCAGTGCGGGCTGCCGGGGAAAGGCGGGGGTTGGGCTGGAAACGCAGGTAGCATCTAGTGCCTCCCCATGGACAGGGGAGGTAATTAGCGGACTTCCCCCTGCCAGGGAACACCTGTGACACCAGGCAGCTGCGTGGAGGGCGGCCCCGAACCTCCCCCACACAGTCAGCCGTGTTCCGGAATTCTGAGTGTGGGGAGGTTCCGTCTTCTGTCTGCAGCACCCGGGATCTCCTAGGAGCCCTTCGAGTGTCTTCCCCGAGTCCCTCCCAGTGCGGGCTGCCGGGGAAAGGCGGGGGTTGGGCTGGAAACGCAGGTAGCATCTAGTGCCTCCCCATGGACAGGGGAGGTAATTAGCGGACTTCCCCTGCCGAGGGAACACCTGTGACACCAGGAAGCTGCGTGGAGGGCGGCCCCGAACCTCCCCCACACAGTCAGCCGTGTTCCGGAATTCTGAGTGTGGGGAGGTTCCGTCTTCTGTCTGCAGCACCCGGATCTCCTAGGAGCCCTTCGAGTGTCTTCCCCGAGTCCCTCCCAGTGCGGGCTGCCGGGGAAAGGCGGGGGTTGGGCTGGAAACGCAGGTAGCATCTATGCCTCCCCATGGACAGGGGAGGTAATTAGCGGACTTCCCCTTGCGAGGGAACACCTGTGACACCAGGAAGCTGCGTGGAGGGCGGCCCGAACCTCCCCCACACAGTCAGCCGTGTTCCGGAATTCTGAGTGTGGGGAGGTTCCGTCTTCTGTCTGCAGCACCCGGGATCTCCTAGGAGCCCTTCGAGAGTCTTCCCCGAGTCCCTCCCAGTGCGGGCTGCCGGGGAAATGCGGGGGTTGGGCTGGAAACGCAGGTAGCATCTAGTGCCTCCCCATGGACAGGGGAGGTAATTAGCGGACTTCCCCTTGCCAGGGAACACCTGTGACACCAGGAAGCTGCGTGGAGGGCGGCCCCGAACCTCCCCCACACAGTCAGCCGTGTTCCGGAATTCTGAGTGTGGGGAGGTTCCGTCTTCTGTCTGCAGCACCCGGGATCTCCTAGGAGCCCTTCGAGATGTCTTCCCCGAGTCCCTCCCAGTGCGGGCTGCCGGGGAAAGGCGGGGGTTGGGCTGGAAACGCAGGTAGCATCTAGTGCCTCCCCATGGACAGGGGAGGTAATTAGCGGACTTCCCCCTGCCAGGGAACACCTGTGACACCAGGCAGCTGCGTGGAGGGCGGCCCCGAACCTCCCCCACACAGTCAGCCGTGTTCCGGAATTCTGAGTGTGGGGAGGTTCCGTCTTCTGTCTGCAGCACCCGGGATCTCCTAGGAGCCCTTCGAGTGTCTTCCCCGAGTCCCTCCCAGTGCGGGCTGCCGGGGAAAGGCGGGGGTTGGGCTGGAAACGCAGGTAGCATCTAGTGCCTCCCCATGGACAGGGGAGGTAATTAGCGGACTTCCCCCTGCCGAGGGAACACCTGTGACACCAGGAAGCTGCGTGGAGGGCGGCCCCGAACCTCCCCCACACAGTCAGCCGTGTTCCGGAATTCTGAGTGTGGGGAGGTTCCGTCTTCTGTCTGCAGCACCCGGGATCTCCTAGGAGCCCTTCGAGTGTCTTCCCCGAGTCCCTCCCAGTGCGGGCTGCCGGGAAAGGCGGGGGTTGGGCTGGAAACGCAGGTAGCATCTAGTGCCTCCCCATGGACAGGGGAGGTAATTAGCGGACTTCCCCCTGCAGGGAACACCTGTGACACCAGGAAGCTGCGTGGAGGGCGGCCCCGAACCTCCCCCACACAGTCAGCCGTGTTCCGGAATTCTGAGTGTGGGGAGGTTCCGTCTTCTGTCTGCAGCACCCGGGATCTCCTAGGAGCCCTTCGAGTGTCTTCCCCGAGTCCCTCCCAGTGCGGGCTGCCGGGGAAAGGCGGGGGTTGGGCTGGAAACGCAGGTAGCATCTAGTGCCTCCCCATGGACAGGGGAGGTAATTAGCGGACTTCCCCCTGCCAGGGAACACCTGTGACACCAGGAAGCTGCGTGGAGGGCGGCCCCGAACCTCCCCCACACAGTCAGCCGTGTTCCGGAATTCTGAGTGTGGGGAGGTTCCGTCTTCTGTCTGCAGCACCCGGGATCTCCTAGGAGCCCTTCGAGTGTCTTCCCCGAGTCCCTCCCAGTGCGGGCTGCCGGGGAAAGGCGGGGGTTGGGCTGGAAACGCAGGTAGCATCTAGTGCCTCCCCATGGACAGGGGAGGTAATTAGCGGACTTCCCCTGCCAGGGAACACCTGTGACACCAGGCAGCTGCGTGGAGGGCGGCCCCGAACCTCCCCCACACAGTCAGCCGTGTTCCGGAATTCTGAGTGTGGGGAGGTTCCGTCTTCTGTCTGCAGCACCCGGGATCTCCTAGGAGCCCTTCGAGTGTCTTCCCCGAGTCCCTCCCAGTGCGGGCTGCCGGGGAAAGGCGGGGGTTGGGCTGGAAACGCAGGTAGCATCTAGTGCCTCCCCATGGACAGGGGAGGTAATTAGCGGACTTCCCCCTGCCAGGGAACACCTGTGACACCAGGCAGCTGCGTGGAGGGCGGCCCCGAACCTCCCCCACACAGTCAGCCGTGTTCCGGAATTCTGAGTGTGGGGAGGTTCCGTCTTCTGTCTGCAGCACCCGGGATCTCCTAGGAGCCCTTCGAGTGTCTTCCCCGAGTCCCTCCCAGTGCGGGCTGCCGGGGAAAGGCGGGGGTTGGGCTGGAAACGCAGGTAGCATCTAGTGCCTCCCCATGGACAGGGGAGGTAATTAGCGGACTTCCCCCTGCCGAGGGAACACCTGTGACACCAGGCAGCTGCGTGGAGGGCGGCCCCGAACCTCCCCCACACAGTCAGCCGTGTTCCGGAATTCTGAGTGTGGGGAGGTTCCGTCTTCTGTCTGCAGCACCCGGGATCTCCTAGGAGCCCTTCGAGTGTCTTCCCCGAGTCCCTCCCAGTGCGGGCTGCCGGGGAAAGGCGGGGGTTGGGCTGGAAACGCAGGTAGCATCTAGTGCCTCCCCATGGACAGGGGAGGTAATTAGCGGACTTCCCCCTGCCAGGGAACACCTGTGACACCAGGCAGCTGCGTGGAGGGCGGCCCCGAACCTCCCCCACACAGTCAGCCGTGTTCCGGAATTCTGAGTGTGGGGAGGTTCCGTCTTCTGTCTGCAGCACCCGGGATCTCCTAGGAGCCCTTCGAGTGTCTTCCCCGAGTCCCTCCCAGTGCGGGCTGCCGGGGAAAGGCGGGGGTTGGGCTGGAAACGCAGGTAGCATCTAGTGCCTCCCCATGGACAGGGGAGGTAATTAGCGGACTTCCCCCTGCCAGGGAACACCTGTGACACCAGGAAGCTGCGTGGAGGGCGGCCCCGAACCTCCCCCACACAGTCAGCCGTGTTCCGGAATTCTGAGTGTGGGGAGGTTCCGTCTTCTGTCTGCAGCACCCGGGATCTCCTAGGAGCCCTTCGAGAGTCTTCCCCGAGTCCCTCCCAGTGCGGGCTGCCGGGGAAATGCGGGGGTTGGGCTGGAAACGCAGGTAGCATCTAGTGCCTCCCCATGGACAGGGGAGGTAATTAGCGGACTTCCCCCTGCCAGGGAACACCTGTGACACCAGGAAGCTGCGTGGAGGGCGGCCCCGAACCTCCCCCACACAGTCAGCCGTGTTCCGGAATTCTGAGTGTGGGGAGGTTCCGTCTTCTGTCTGCAGCACCCGGATCTCCTAGGAGCCCTTCGAGTGTCTTCCCCGAGTCCCTCCCAGTGCGGGCTGCCGGGGAAATGCGGGGGTTGGGCTGGAAACGCAGGTAGCATCTAGTGCCTCCCCATGGACAGGGGAGGTAATTAGCGGACTTCCCCCTGCGAGGGAACACCTGTGACACCAGGAAGCTGCGTGGAGGGCGGCCCCGAACCTCCCCCACACAGTCAGCCGTGTTCCGGAATTCTGAGTGTGGGGAGGTTCCGTCTTCTGTCTGCAGCACCCGGGATCTCCTAGGAGCCCTTCGAGTGTCTTCCCCGAGTCCCTCCCAGTGCGGGCTGCCGGGGAAAGGCGGGGGTTGGGCTGGAAACGCAGGTAGCATCTAGTGCCTCCCCATGGACAGGGGAGGTAATTAGCGGACTTCCCCCTGCCAGGGAACACCTGTGACACCAGGAAGCTGCGTGGAGGGCGGCCCCGAACCTCCCCCACACAGTCAGCCGTGTTCCGGAATTCTGAGTGTGGGGAGGTTCCGTCTTCTGTCTGCAGCACCCGGGATCTCCTAGGAGCCCTTCGAGTGTCTTCCCCGAGTCCCTCCCAGTGCGGGCTGCCGGGGAAAGGCGGGGGTTGGGCTGGAAACGCAGGTAGCATCTAGTGCCTCCCCATGGACAGGGGAGGTAATTAGCGGACTTCCCCCTGCCAGGGAACACCTGTGACACCAGGCAGCTGCGTGGAGGGCGGCCCCGAACCTCCCCCACACAGTCAGCCGTGTTCCGGAATTCTGAGTGTGGGGAGGTTCCGTCTTCTGTCTGCAGCACCCGGGATCTCCTAGGAGCCCTTCGAGTGTCTTCCCCGAGTCCCTCCCAGTGCGGGCTGCCGGGGAAAGGCGGGGGTTGGGCTGGAAACGCAGGTAGCATCTAGTGCCTCCCCATGGACAGGGGAGGTAATTAGCGGACTTCCCCCTGCGAGGGAACACCTGTGACACCAGGAAGCTGCGTGGAGGGCGGCCCTAACCTCCCCCACACAGTCAGCCCGTGTTCCGGAATTCTGAGTGTGGGGAGGTTCCGTCTTCTGTCTGCAGCACCCGGGATCTCCTAGGAGCCCTTCGAGAGTCTTCCCCGAGTCCCTCCCAGTGCGGGCTGCCGGGGAAATGCGGGGGTTGGGCTGGAAACGCAGGTAGCATCTAGTGCCTCCCCATGGACAGGGGAGGTAATTAGCGGACTTCCCCCTGCCAGGGAACACCTGTGACACCAGGCAGCTGCGTGGAGGGCGGCCCCGAACCTCCCCCACACAGTCAGCCGTGTTCCGGAATTCTGAGTGTGGGGAGGATCCGTCTTCTGTCTGCAGCACCCGGGATCTCCTAGGAGCCCTTCGAGTGTCTTCCCCGAGTCCCTCCCAGTGCGGGCTGCCGGGGAAAGGCGGGGGTTGGGCTGGAAACGCAGGTAGCATCTAGTGCCTCCCCATGGACAGGGGAGGTAATTAGCGGACTTCCCCTGCCAGGGAACACCTGTGACACCAGGAAGCTGCGTGGAGGGCGGCCCGAACCTCCCCCACACAGTCAGCCGTGTTCCGGAATTCTGAGTGTGGGGAGGTTCCGTCTTCTGTCTGCAGCACCCGGGATCTCCTAGGAGCCCTTCGAGTGTCTTCCCCGAGTCCCTCCCAGTGCGGGCTGCCGGGGAAAGGCGGGGGTTGGGCTGGAAACGCAGGTAGCATCTAGTGCCTCCCCATGGACAGGGGAGGTAATTAGCGGACTTCCCCCTGCGAGGGAACACCTGTGACACCAGGAAGCTGCGTGGAGGGCGGCCCGAACCTCCCCCACACAGTCAGCCGTGTTCCGGAATTCTGAGTGTGGGGAGGTTCCGTCTTCTGTCTGCAGCACCCGAGATCTCCTAGGAGCCCTTCGAGTGTCTTCCCCGAGTCCCTCCCAGTGCGGGCTGCCGGGGAAATGCGGGGGTTGGGCTGGAAACGCAGGTAGCATCTAGTGCCTCCCCATGGACAGGGGAGGTAATTAGCGGACTTCCCCCTGCGAGGGAACACCTGTGACACCAGGAAGCTGCGTGGAGGGCGGCCCCGAACCTCCCCCACACAGTCAGCCGTGTTCCGGAATTCTGAGTGTGGGGAGGTTCCGTCTTCTGTCTGCAGCACCCGAGATCTCCTAGGAGCCCTTCGAGAGTCTTCCCCGAGTCCCTCCCAGTACGGGCTGCCGGGGAAATGCGGGGGTTGGGCTGGAAACGCAGGTAGCATCTAGTGCCTCCCCATGGACAGGGGAGGTAATTAGCGGACTTCCCCCTGCCAGGGAACACGTGTGACACCAGGAAGCTGCGTGGAGGGCGGCCCCGAACCTCCCCCACACAGTCAGCCGTGTTCCGGAATTCTGAGTGTGGGGAGGTTCCGTCTTCTGTCTGCAGCACCCGGATCTCCTAGGAGCCCTTCGAGTGTCTTCCCCGAGTCCCTCCCAGTGCGGGCTGCCGGGGAAATGCGGGGGTTGGGCTGGAAACGCAGGTAGCATCTAGTGCCTCCCCATGGACAGGGGAGGTAATTAGCGGATTTCCGCCTGCCAGGGAACACCTGTGACACCAGGCAGCTGCGTGGAGGGCGGCCCCGAACCTCCCCCACACAGTCAGCCGTGTTCCGGAATTCTGAGTGTGGGGAGGTTCCGTCTTCTGTCTGCAGCACCCGGGATCTCCTAGGAGCCCTTCGAGTGTCTTCCCCGAGTCCCTCCCAGTGCGGGCTGCCGGGGAAAGGCGGGGGTTGGGCTGGAAACGCAGGTAGCATCTAGTGCCTCCCCATGGACAGGGGAGGTAATTAGCGGACTTCCCCCTGCCAGGGAACACCTGTGACACCAGGAAGCTGCGTGGAGGGCGGCCCCGAACCTCCCCCACACAGTCAGCCGTGTTCCGGAATTCTGAGTGTGGGGAGGTTCCGTCTTCTGTCTGCAGCACCCGGGATCTCCTAGGAGCCCTTCGAGTGTCTTCCCCGAGTCCCTCCCAGTGCGGGCTGCCGGGGAAAGGCGGGGGTTGGGCTGGAAACGCAGGTAGCATCTAGTGCCTCCCCATGGACAGGGGAGGTAATTAGCGGACTTCCCCCTGCCAGGGAACACCTGTGACACCAGGAAGCTGCGTGGAGGGCGGCCCCGAACCTCCCCCACACAGTCAGCCGTGTTCCGGAATTCTGAGTGTGGGGAGGTTCCGTCTTCTGTCTGCAGCACCCGGGATCTCCTAGGAGCCCTTCGAGTGTCTTCCCCGAGTCCCTCCCAGTGCGGGCTGCCGGGGAAAGGCGGGGGTTGGGCTGGAAACGCAGGTAGCATCTAGTGCCTCCCCATGGACAGGGGAGGTAATTAGCGGACTTCCCCCTGCCAGGGAACACCTGTGACACCAGGCAGCTGCGTGGAGGGCGGCCCCGAACCTCCCCCACACAGTCAGCCGTGTTCCGGAATTCTGAGTGTGGGGAGGTTCCGTCTTCTGTCTGCAGCACCCGGGATCTCCTAGGAGCCCTTCGAGTGTCTTCCCCGAGTCCCTCCCAGTGCGGGCTGCCGGGGAAATGCGGGGGTTGGGCTGGAAACGCAGGTAGCATCTAGTGCCTCCCCATGGACAGGGGAGGTAATTAGCGGACTTCCCCCTGCCAGGGAACACCTGTGACACCAGGCAGCTGCGTGGAGGGCGGCCCCGAACCTCCCCCACACAGTCAGCCGTGTTCCGGAATTCTGAGTGTGGGGAGGTTCCGTCTTCTGTCTGCAGCACCCGGGATCTCCTAGGAGCCCTTCGAGTGTCTTCCCCGAGTCCCTCCCAGTGCGGGCTGCCGGGGAAAGGCGGGGGTTGGGCTGGAAACGCAGGTAGCATCTAGTGCCTCCCCATGGACAGGGGAGGTAATTAGCGGACTTCCCCCTGCCAGGGAACACCTGTGACACCAGGAAGCTGCGTGGAGGGCGGCCCCGAACCTCCCCCACACAGTCAGCCGTGTTCCGGAATTCTGAGTGTGGGGAGGTTCCGTCTTCTGTCTGCAGCACCCGGGATCTCCTAGGAGCCCTTCGAGTGTCTTCCCCGAGTCCCTCCCAGTGCGGGCTGCCGGGGAAAGGCGGGGGTTGGGCTGGAAACGCAGGTAGCATCTAGTGCCTCCCCATGGACAGGGGAGGTAATTAGCGGACTTCCCCCTTGCCGAGGGAACACCTGTGACACCAGGCAGCTGCGTGGAGGGCGGCCCCGAACCTCCCCCACACAGTCAGCCGTGTTCCGGAATTCTGAGTGTGGGGAGGTTCCGTCTTCTGTCTGCAGCACCCGGATCTCCTAGGAGCCCTTCGAGTGTCTTCCCCGAGTCCCTCCCAGTGCGGGCTGCCGGGGAAAGGCGGGGGTTGGGCTGGAAACGCAGGTAGCATCTAGTGCCTCCCCATGGACAGGGGAGGTAATTAGCGGACTTCCCCCTGCCAGGGAACACCTGTGACACCAGGCAGCTGCGTGGAGGGCGGCCCCGAACCTCCCCCACACAGTCAGCCGTGTTCCGGAATTCTGAGTGTGGGGAGGTTCCGTCTTCTGTCTGCAGCACCCGGGATCTCCTAGGAGCCCTTCGAGTGTCTTCCCCGAGTCCCTCCCAGTGCGGGCTGCCGGGGAAAGGCGGGGGTTGGGCTGGAAACGCAGGTAGCATCTAGTGCCTCCCCATGGACAGGGGAGGTAATTAGCGGACTTCCCCCTGCGAGGGAACACCTGTGACACCAGGAAGCTGCGTGGAGGGCGGCCCGAACCTCCCCCACACAGTCAGCCGTGTTCCGGAATTCTGAGTGTGGGGAGGTTCCGTCTTCTGTCTGCAGCACCCGGATCTCCTAGGAGCCCTTCGAGTGTCTTCCCCGAGTCCCTCCCAGTGCGGGCTGCCGGGGAAAGGCGGGGGTTGGGCTGGAAACGCAGGTAGCATCTAGTGCCTCCCCATGGACAGGGGAGGTAATTAGCGGACTTCCCCCTGCAGGGAACACCTGTGACACCAGGCAGCTGCGTGGAGGGCGGCCCCGAACCTCCCCCACACAGTCAGCCGTGTTCCGGAATTCTGAGTGTGGGGAGGTTCCGTCTTCTGTCTGCAGCACCCGGGATCTCCTAGGAGCCCTTCGAGTGTCTTCCCCGAGTCCCTCCCAGTGCGGGCTGCCGGGGAAAGGCGGGGGTTGGGCTGGAAACGCAGGTAGCATCTAGTGCCTCCCCATGGACAGGGGAGGTAATTAGCGGACTTCCCCCTGCCAGGGAACACCTGTGACACCAGGCAGCTGCGTGGAGGGCGGCCCCGAACCTCCCCCACACAGTCAGCCGTGTTCCGGAATTCTGAGTGTGGGGAGGTTCCGTCTTCTGTCTGCAGCACCCGGGATCTCCTAGGAGCCCTTCGAGTGTCTTCCCCGAGTCCCTCCCAGTGCGGGCTGCCGGGGAAAGGCGGGGGTTGGGCTGGAAACGCAGGTAGCATCTAGTGCCTCCCCATGGACAGGGGAGGTAATTAGCGGACTTCCCCCTGCCAGGGAACACCTGTGACACCAGGCAGCTGCGTGGAGGGCGGCCCCGAACCTCCCCCACACAGTCAGCCGTGTTCCGGAATTCTGAGTGTGGGGAGGTTCCGTCTTCTGTCTGCAGCACCCGGGATCTCCTAGGAGCCCTTCGAGTGTCTTCCCCGAGTCCCTCCCAGTGCGGGCTGCCGGGGAAAGGCGGGGGTTGGGCTGGAAACGCAGGTAGCATCTAGTGCCTCCCCATGGACAGGGGAGGTAATTAGCGGACTTCCCCCTGCCAGGGAACACCTGTGACACCAGGAAGCTGCGTGGAGGGCGGCCCGAACCTCCCCCACACAGTCAGCCGTGTTCCGGAATTCTGAGTGTGGGGAGGTTCCGTCTTCTGTCTGCAGCACCCGGGATCTCCTAGGAGCCCTTCGAGTGTCTTCCCCGAGTCCCTCCCAGTGCGGGCTGCCGGGGAAAGGCGGGGGTTGGGCTGGAAACGCAGGTAGCATCTAGTGCCTCCCCATGGACAGGGGAGGTAATTAGCGGACTTCCCCCTGCCGAGGGAACACCTGTGACACCAGGAAGCTGCGTGGAGGGCGGCCCCGAACCTCCCCCACACAGTCAGCCGTGTTCCGGAATTCTGAGTGTGGGGAGGTTCCGTCTTCTGTCTGCAGCACCCGGGATCTCCTAGGAGCCCTTCGAGTGTCTTCCCCGAGTCCCTCCCAGTGCGGGCTGCCGGGGAAAGGCGGGGGTTGGGCTGGAAACGCAGGTAGCATCTAGTGCCTCCCCATGGACAGGGGAGGTAATTAGCGGACTTCCCCCTGCCAGGGAACACCTGTGACACCAGGCAGCTGCGTGGAGGGCGGCCCCGAACCTCCCCCACACAGTCAGCCGTGTTCCGGAATTCTGAGTGTGGGGAGGTTCCGTCTTCTGTCTGCAGCACCCGGGATCTCCTAGGAGCCCTTCGAGTGTCTTCCCCGAGTCCCTCCCAGTGCGGGCTGCCGGGGAAAGGCGGGGTTGGGCTGGAAACGCAGGTAGCATCTAGTGCCTCCCCATGGACAGGGGAGGTAATTAGCGGACTTCCCCCTGCCAGGGAACACCTGTGACACCAGGCAGCTGCGTGGAGGGCGGCCCTAAACCTCACCCACACAGTCAGCCGTGTTCCGGAATTCTGAGTGTGGGGAGGTTCCGTCTTCTGTCTGCAGCACCCGGGATCTCCTAGGAGCCCTTCGAGATGTCTTCCCCGAGTCCCTCCCAGTGCGGGCTGCCGGGGAAATGCGGGGGTTGGGCTGGAAACGCAGGTAGCATCTAGTGCCTCCCCATGGACAGGGGAGGTAATTAGCGGACTTCCCCCTGCCAGGGAACACCTGTGACACCAGGCAGCTGCGTGGAGGGCGGCCCCGAACCTCCCCCACACAGTCAGCCGTGTTCCGGAATTCTGAGTGTGGGGAGGTTCCGTCTTCTGTCTGCAGCACCCGGGATCTCCTAGGAGCCCTTCGAGTGTCTTCCCCGAGTCCCTCCCAGTGCGGGCTGCCGGGGAAATGCGGGGGTTGGGCTGGAAACGCAGGTAGCATCTAGTGCCTCCCCATGGACAGGGGAGGTAATTAGCGGACTTCCCCCTTGCGAGGGAACACCTGTGACACCAGGAAGCTGCGTGGAGGGCGGCCCCGAACCTCCCCCACACAGTCAGCCGTGTTCCGGAATTCTGAGTGTGGGGAGGTTCCGTCTTCTGTCTGCAGCACCCGGGATCTCCTAGGAGCCCTTCGAGTGTCTTCCCCGAGTCCCTCCCAGTGCGGGCTGCCGGGGAAAGGCGGGGGTTGGGCTGGAAACGCAGGTAGCATCTAGTGCCTCCCCATGGACAGGGGAGGTAATTAGCGGACTTCCCCCTGCCAGGGAACACCTGTGACACCAGGAAGCTGCGTGGAGGGCGGCCCCGAACCTCCCCCACACAGTCAGCCGTGTTCCGGAATTCTGAGTGTGGGGAGGTTCCGTCTTCTGTCTGCAGCACCCGGGATCTCCTAGGAGCCCTTCGAGTGTCTTCCCCGAGTCCCTCCCAGTGCGGGCTGCCGGGGAAAGGCGGGGGTTGGGCTGGAAACGCAGGTAGCATCTAGTGCCTCCCCATGGACAGGGGAGGTAATTAGCGGACTTCCCCCTGCCAGGGAACACCTGTGACACCAGGCAGCTGCGTGGAGGGCGGCCCCGAACCTCCCCCACACAGTCAGCCGTGTTCCGGAATTCTGAGTGTGGGGAGGTTCCGTCTTCTGTCTGCAGCACCCGGGATCTCCTAGGAGCCCTTCGAGTGTCTTCCCCGAGTCCCTCCCAGTGCGGGCTGCCGGGGAAAGGCGGGGGTTGGGCTGGAAACGCAGGTAGCATCTAGTGCCTCCCCATGGACAGGGGAGGTAATTAGCGGACTTCCCCCTGCCAGGGAACACCTGTGACACCAGGCAGCTGCGTGGAGGGCGGCCCTAACCTCCCCCACACAGTCAGCCGTGTTCCGGAATTCTGAGTGTGGGGAGGTTCCGTCTTCTGTCTGCAGCACCCGGGATCTCCTAGGAGCCCTTCGAGTGTCTTCCCCGAGTCCCTCCCAGTGCGGGCTGCCGGGGAAATGCGGGGGTTGGGCTGGAAACGCAGGTAGCATCTAGTGCCTCCCCCTGGACAGGGGAGGTAATTAGCGGACTTCCCCTGCCAGGGAACACCTGTGACACCAGGCAGCTGCGTGGAGGGCGGCCCCGAACCTCCCCCACACAGTCAGCCGTGTTCCGGAATTCTGAGTGTGGGGAGGTTCCGTCTTCTGTCTGCAGCACCCGGATCTCCTAGGAGCCCTTCGAGAGTCTTCCCCGAGTCCCTCCCAGTGCGGGCTGCCGGGGAAAGGCGGGGGTTGGGCTGGAAACGCAGGTAGCATCTAGTGCCTCCCCATGGACAGGGGAGGTAATTAGCGGACTTCCCCTTGCGAGGGAACACCTGTGACACCAGGAAGCTGCGTGGAGGGCGGCCCCGAACCTCCCCCACACAGTCAGCCGTGTTCCGGAATTCTGAGTGTGGGGAGGTTCCGTCTTCTGTCTGCAGCACCCGGGATCTCCTAGCAGCCCTTCGAGTGTCTTCCCCGAGTCCCTCCCAGTGCGGGCTACCGGGGAAAGGCGGGGGTTGGGCTGGAAAAGCAGGTAGCATCTAGTGCCTCCCCATGGACAGGGGAGGTAATTAGCGGACTTCCCCTGCCAGGGAACACCTGTGACACCAGGCAGCTGCGTGGAGGGCGGCCCGAACCTCCCCCACACAGTCAGCCGTGTTCCGGAATTCTGAGTGTGGGGAGGTTCCGTCTTCTGTCTGCAGCACCGGGATCTCCTAGGAGCCCTTCGAGAGTCTTCCCCGAGTCCCTCCCAGTGCGGGCTGCCGGGGAAAGGCGGGGGTTGGGCTGGAAACGCAGGTAGAATCTAGTGCCTCCCCATGGACAGGGGAGGTAATTAGCGGACTTCCCCCTGCCAGGGAACACCTGTGACACCAGGAAGCTGCGTGGAGGGCGGCCCGAACCTCCCCCACACAGTCAGCCGTGTTCCGGAATTCTGAGTGTGGGGAGGTTCCGTCTTCTGTCTGCAGCACCCGGGATCTCCTAGGAGCCCTTCGAGTGCTTCCCCGAGTCCCTCCCAGTGCGGGCTGCCGGGGAAAGGCGGGGGTTGGGCTGGAAACGCAGGTAGCATCTAGTGCCTCCCCATGGACAGGGGAGGTAATTAGCGGACTTCCCCCTGCGAGGGAACACCTGTGACACCAGGCAGCTGCGTGGAGGGCGGCCCGAACCTCCCCCACACAGTCAGCCGTGTTCCGGAATTCTGAGTGTGGGAGGTTCCGTCTTCTGTCTGCAGCACCCGGGATCTCCTAGGAGCCCTTCGAGTGTCTTCCCCGAGTCCCTCCCAGTGCGGGCTGCCGGGGAAAGGCGGGGGTTGGGCTGGAAACGCAGGTAGCATCTAGTGCCTCCCCATGGACAGGGGAGGTAATTAGCGGACTTCCCCTTGCGAGGGAACACCTGTGACACCAGGAAGCTGCGTGGAGGGCGGCCCCGAACCTCCCCCACACAGTCAGCCGTGTCCGGAATTCTGAGTGTGGGAGGTTCCGTCTTCTGTCTGCAGCACCCGGATCTCCTAGGAGCCCTTCGAGTGTCTTCCCCGAGTCCCTCCCAGTGCGGGCTGCCGGGGAAAGGCGGGGGTTGGGCTGGAAACGCAGGTAGCATCTAGTGCCTCCCCATGGACAGGGAGGTAATTAGCGGACTTCCCCCTGCGAGGGAACACCTGTGACACCAGGCAGCTGCGTGGAGGGCGGCCCCGAACCTCCCCCACACAGTCAAGCCGTGTTCCGGAATTCTGAGTGTGGGGAGGTTCCGTCTTCTGTCTGCAGCACCCGGGATCTCCTAGGAGCCCTTCGAGTGTCTTCCCCGAGTCCCTCCCAGTGCGGGCTGCCGGGGAAATGGCGGGGGTTGGGCTGGAAACGCAGGTAGCATCTAGTGCCTCCCCATGGACAGGGGAGGTAATTAGCGGACTTCCCCCTGCCAGGGAACACCTGTGACACCAGGCAGCTGCGTGGAGGGCGGCCCCGAACCTCCCCCACACAGTCAGCCGTGTTCCGGAATTCTGAGTGTGGGGAGGTTCCGTCTTCTGTCTGCAGCACCCGGGATCTCCTAGGAGCCCTTCGAGTGTCTTCCCCGAGTCCCTCCCAGTGCGGGCTGCCGGAGAAAGGCGGGGGTTGGGCTGGAAACGAAATAGCATCTAGTGCCTCCCCATGGACAGGGGAGGTAATTAGCGGACTTCCCCCTGCCAGGGAACACCTGTGACACCAGGCAGCTGCGTGGAGTGCGGCCCCGAACCTCCCCCACACAGTCAGCCGTGTTCCGGAATTCTGAGTGTGGGGAGGTTCCGTCTTCTGTCTGCAGCACCCGGGATCTCCTAGGAGCCCTTCGAGTGTCTTCCCCGAGTCCCTCCCAGTGCGGGCTGCCGGGGAAATGCGGGGGTTGGGCTGGAAACGCAGGTAGAATCTAGTGCCTCCCCATGGACAGGGGAGGTAATAAGCCGACTTCCCCCTGCGAGGGAATACCTGTGACACCAGGAAGCTGCGTGGAGGGCGGCCCGAACCTCACCCACACAGTCAGCCGTGTTCCGGAATTCTGAGTGTGGGGAGGTTCCGTCTTCTGTCTGCAGCACCCGGGATCTCCTAGGAGCCCTTCGAGAGTCTTCCCCGAGTCCCTCCCAGTGCGGGCTGCCGGGGAAGGCGGGGTTGGGCTGGAAACGCAGGTAGCATCTAGTGCCTCCCCATGGACAGGGGGAGGTAATTAGCGGACTTCCCCTTGCGAGGGAACACCTGTGACACCAGGAAGCTGCGTGGAGGGCGGCCCCGAACCTCCCCCACACAGTCAGCCGTGTTCCGGAATTCTGAGTGTGGGGAGGTTCCGTCTTCTGTCTGCAGCACCCGAGATCTCCTAGGAGCCCTTAGAGTAGTCTTCCCCGAGTCCCTCCCAGTGCGGGCTGCCGGGGAAAGGCGGGGTTGGGCTGGAAACGCAGGTTAGCATCTAGTGCCTCCCCATGGACAGGGGAGGTAATTAGCGGAATTCCCCTGCGAGGGAAAACCTGTGACACCAGGCAGCTGCGTGGAGGGCGGCCCCGAACCTCCCCCACACAGTCAGCCGTGTTCCGGAATTCTGAGTGTGGGGCAGGTTCCGTCTTCTGTCTGCAGCACCCGGGATCTCCTAGGAGCCCTTCGAGTGTCTTCCCCGAGTCCTCCCACTGCGGGCTGCCGGGGAAAGCGGGGGTTGGGCTGGAAACGTCAGGTAGCATCTAGTGCCTCCCCCTGGACAGGGGAGGTAATTAGCGGACTTCCCCCTGCAGGGGAACACCTGTGAATCCAGGAAGCTGCGTGGAGGGCGGCCCTAAACCCTCACCCACACAGTCAGCCCATGTTCCGGAATTCTGGAGTGTGGGGAGGTTCCGTCTTCTGTCTGCAGCACCGGGGATCTCCTAGGAGCCCTTCGAGAGTCTTCCCCGAGTCCCTCCCTGTGCGGGCTTCCAGGGAATGCGGGGTTGGGCTGGAAACGCAGGTAGATCTAGTGCCTCCCCATGGACAGGGGAGGTAATTAGCGGACTTCCCCTGCCAGGGAACACCTGTGACACCAGGGAGATGCGTGGAGGGCGGCCCCGAACCTCCCCAACACAGTCAGCCGTGTTCCGGAATTCTGAGTGTGGGGAGGTTCCGTCTTCTGTCTGCAGCACCCGGGGATCTCCTAGGAGCTCTTCGAGTGTCTTCCCCGAGTCCCTCACATTGCGGGCTTGCCGGGGAAATGCGGGGGTTGTGCTGGAAAAGCTGGTAGCATCTAGTGCCACCCCATGGACAGGAAGGTTAAGAAAGCCTGACTTCCCCCCTAGCGAAGGGAATAACCTGTTGACATCAAGGAATCTGCGTGTAGTGTGGCCCTAAACCTCACCCATACAGTCACCCCGTGTTCCGGAATTCGGAATTGTGGGGAGGTTCGTCTTCTGTCTGCAGCAACCCGGGATTCTCCTAGGAGCGCATTCCGAGAGTCTTCCCCGAGTATCTCACAGTGGCGGAGCTTCCAGGGAATGTCGGGGGTTTGGCTGGAAACGCAGGTAGGCATCTAGTGCTCCCCCATGGACGGGGGAGGTAATTAGCGGATGTCCCCTTGCGAGGGATCACCTGTGACAACCAAGAAAAGCTGCGTGGAGGGCTGGCCCAAAACCTCACCCACACAAGTCAACCCGTGTTCCGGAATTTCTGAGAGTGGGGAGGTTCCGTCTTCTGTCTGCAGCACCCGGGATCTCCTAGGAGCCCTTCGAGTGTCTTCCTCCCCGAGTCCCTCCAGTGCGGGCTTGCTGGCCGGGGAAAGGGCGGGGATTGGGCTGGAAACGCAGTTGCATCTAGTGCCTCCCCCTGGACAGGGGAGGTAATTAGCGGAATTCCCCCCTGCCAGGGAAAACCTGTGACACAAGTCAGCTGCGTGGAGGGCGGCCCCGAACCTCCCCCACAGAGTCACCTTATTCCGGAATTCTAGTTTGGTCAAGGTTCCGTCTTCTGTCTGCAGCACCCGGGATCTC
>NW_022587755.1:0-68558 GCF_009834535.1 Camelus ferus
AACCCTGTAGTGAATATTTGTCGAATCCGTGATGCATGTAGCTATTTCTGAACACGGAATTTCACGATGACGGGTTCTATGTAAATTGCATGTCAATTGGATAGAACTCGATCCAAGAGGATTTCTCTTTGAAAACTGCATGATATTTGAAACTGAGATTAGGAGAAATCTAATAAATCAGAATGAAACTTTCTATGTATAAATATACATAGTAAGGAGGATGAAAGTTCGGTAATACACATGTTCACAACTCATTAAAGAATGTTTGTCAAATCCGTGAAGAATGTAGCGTGTTGGGAAATTGGAATGTCACTGTGAGGGAACTATGTAAATTACATTTCTATTGGGAAGTACTTGCTCCACAAGAATATTTTGCGAATCAGACCTCATTTTCAAAACTGGCATTAGGAAAAATTTTGAAATATGGGAAAGTGTTTCAAAGTGCCAATATGGCATTTATGGTGGATGAATGTTCTTTAATCGTTATGCTACCAACTCTGTAGTGAATGTTGTCGAATCCGTGATGCCATGTAACGTGTTCAGAACACGGAATGATCACGGTGAGTAAAACTAGGTAAATTACATATCTTTTGTGTATAACTCGCTCCAGAGGCATTTTTTTGCCAAATCTGCCTCATTTTCTTATCTGGCATTAAACTAACTGTGAAATTCTGAGAAAATTCTTCAAAGTGTCAGTAAGCTTTGTATGGTGGATGAAAGTGCTGTAATCCACATGCTAACCACAATGTAGTGAATATTTGTCGAGTCCGAGATGCATGTATCGTGGTTCAGAACACGGAATTTCACGGAGAGCGAATCCATGTTAATTACATGTCTATAGGTTAGAACCTGCTCCAAGAGGATTTTGCCGTGAACTCTACTCATTTTTGAAACTGGCATTTGAGAAGCTCTGTGAAATCAGAGAAAATGCTTCTAAGCAAGAATATGCCTTGTATTGTGATGAAAGTCCTGTCATCCTCATGCAAACAACTCTATACTTTATTTTTATCGAAACTTTTCTGCATGTAATGTGTTCGAAACATGTAATTTCCACAGTGGGGGAATCTATGTAATTTACGTACCTATTGGGTAGAACACGCTCCAACAGTTTTTTCCTTTGAAAACTGCCTGATTTTCGAAACTGCTATTAGGAAAAAGCTGCGAACTCAGAGTTAATGTTTCTATGTGTCAATATGCCTTGTATGGTGGATGAAAGATCTGTAATACACATGTACATAACTCATTAAAATGTTTCTCAAATCCTTGATGTATGTAGCCTGTTCGGACACGGTCTTTCTCGGTGAGGGAAGCTATGCAAATTACATATCTATTGGTTAGAACCCTCTCCAGGAGAGTTTTACTGAAAAATCTGCCTCAGTTTCGAAACTGGTGTTATGAAAACGCTGTGAAATCAGAGTAAATGCTTTAAGGTGACAATATGTCTTCAATGGTTTATTAAAGATTGGTAATTCACATGCTAACAACTCAGCAGTGAATATTTGTTGAATCCTTGGTGCATGAACCGTTTTTTAGGAACACGGAATGTTACGGTGATGGTAATCTATTGAAAATGAGATGTCTATTGGATGGAACATGCAACAAGAGGATTTTTTCTGGCGAAAACTGCCTGATTTTCGAAACTGACGTTAGGAAAATTCTGCGAAATGTGAGTAAATGTTTCTAGGTGAAAACATGTCTTGTAAGGTGGATGAAAATTTGATAATCCACATGCTCACACTCATTAAAGGATGATTGTCGAATCCTTGATGCATGTAACATGTTCAGAACACGGAATGTCACGGTGAGTGAACTAGTTAAATTACATATCTTTTGGGTAGAACTGGCTCCAAGAACATTTTCTGTGAAATCAGCCTCATTTTCCAAACTGGCTTTAGGAAAAACCTGAGAAATCTGAGAAAATGCTTCTAAGTGTGAATATGCCTTGAACGGGGAATTTAAGTCTGGTAATCCACGTAACCAACTATGAAGGGAATACTTTTCGAATCCGTGACTTATTAGCGTGTTTGGAACATGGAAATTTACGGTAATGAAACTACTTAAATTAAAATTCTATTGGGTAGAACTAGCTTGAATAGAATTTTTCTGCACAATTGCATGATTTTCGAATTTGACGTTTGGACAAAACTTTGAAATGAGAGTAAATACTTGTAGGTGTAAATATGCCTTGTATGGTGGATGTAAGATTGGTAATCCAAATGCTAACATCTCTGTAGTGAATATTTGTCGAAACCGAGATACATGAAATGTGTTCAGATCACAAAATGTCATGATGAGCACATCTATGTAATTAAATGTCTATTGGTAGAACTCGCTCCAAGAGAATTTTTCTGCAAAATCTGCCTCATTTTCAATCTGGTGTTAGGAAAAATCTTCGAAATATGAGAAAATGCCTTCTAAGTGCCAATATGACTTGATTGGTGGATGAAAGTCCGGTAATCCATATGTTAACAAGTGTGTAGTAATATTTTTCAAACTGTGATTCTTGTAGCGCGTTCGGAAGACAGAAATTCACGGTAAAGAAACTATGTAAATTAGAATTCTATTGGGTAGAACTAGCTAGAATAGAATATTTCGGCGAAAATTGCTTGATACTCAAATGTGATATTTGGATAAAGCTGCAAAATGTGAGAAAATATTTGTAGGTGTAAAGATGCCTTTATGTAGGAAGAAAGTTTGGTAATCCACATTTTCACAACATATTAAAGAATCTTTTTCCTAATCCGTGATGCATGTACCATGTTTGGAACGTGCAATTTCACGGTGATTGAAACAATGTAACTACTTGTCTATTTTGTAGAACTCACTTCAATAGAATTTTTCTGTGAAAACTGCTTCATTTTTGAAACTGGCGCTTGGAAAACGCTGCAAAATCTGAGAAAATACTTCTAAGTATCAATATTCAATGTTTTGTGATGAAAGTTCGGTAATCCAACATGCTAACAAATCTGTAGTGAATATTTTTCGAATCCGTTATGCATGTAGAATGTTCGGAACACTGGAATGTCACGGCGAGGAAATTTATGTAAATTATCTTTCCATAGGTTAGAAATCGCTCCAAGAGTTTTTTCCTGAGATAACAGCCTGATTTTTGAAACTAGAATTAGGAATAAGCTGCGAACTCAGATTAATCAATTGTAGGTGTAAATATGCCTTGTATGGTGGATGAAAGTTCGGCAATCCGCATACTAACAACTCTGTAGAGAATATTTGTCGAATCCGAGATACATGAAGAGTGTTCGGAACACAGAATATCACAGTGAGCGAATCTAGGTAAAATACATGTCTCTTGGTTAGAACTCACTCCAAGAGGTTTTTTCTGCGAAATCTGCCTCATTTTCGAAACTGGCATTTGGAAATTTCTTCAAAATCAGAGAAAATACTTCAAACTGTCAATATGCCTTGTATTATGTTGGAAGTTCATAAAGCCACATGCAAACAAACCTGATGTGAATAATTGTAGAAAGCCTATGCATGTAGCGTGATCGTATGATGGAAATGTAAGGTGATGGAATCTATGTAAATTTCATGTCTATTGGGTAGAACACGCTCCAAAAATTTTTTCCTGAGAAAACGGCCTGATTTTCGAAACTGGCATTAGGAAAAGGCTGCAAATTCAGAGTTAATGTTTCTAGGTTTAATATGCCTTGTATGGTGGATGAAGTTCTGTAATACAATGTACATAACTCATTAGAGAAATGTTTGTCAAATCGTGAAGTATGTAGGTGTTCGGAAATTGGAATGTCACTGTGAGGGAAGCTATGTAAATTACATTTCTATGGGAAGTACTTGCTCCACTAGAATTTTTGTGAATCTGCCTAATTTTCAAAACTGGAATTAGGAAAATCTTTGAAATATGGGAAAGTGCTTCAAAGTGTCAATATGGCATTTGTGGTGAATGAATGTTCGGTAAACCTTTGCTACCAACTCTGTAGTGAATATTTTTCGAATCTGTGATGCATGTAGCTATTTTCGATCACGGAATTTCACGATGACGTGTTCTATGTAAATTGCATTTCTATTGGATAGAACTCGCCTCAAGAGAATTTCTCTGTGAAATCTGCATGATTTTAGAAATTGAGATTAGGAGAAATCTACTAAATCAGAATAAAACTTTCTATGTATAAATATACATTGTAAGGAAGATGAAAGATCGATAATACAAATGTTCACAACTCATTAAAGATTGTTTGTCAAATCCATGATGCATGTAATGTGTTCAGAACATGGAATGTCACGGTGATTAAAACTCAGTAAATTACATATCTTTTGTGTATAAATCGCTCCAAGAGCATTTTTCTGCGAAATCTGCCTCATTTTTAAACTGGCGTTAAAACCAAACATGTGAAACTGAGAAAATACTTCAAAGTGTCAGTAGTCTAGTATGGTGAATGAAAAGTGCTGTAATCCACATGCTAACAACTCTGTAGTGAATATTTGTCGAATCAGTGATGTATGTAGCTTATACAAAACACGGAAATTCATGGTGATCTAATCTATGCAAATTACATGTCTACTCGTTAGATCCTGCTTCAGGAGCATTTTACTGATAAATCTGCCTCAGTTTCGAAACGAGTTATGAAAACGCTGTGAAATCTTAGTAAACGCATTTAGGTGTCTATATGTCTTCAATGGTTTATTTAAGTTTGGTAATTCACATGCTAACAAATCAGCAGTGAATATTTCTCGAATCCGTTGTACATGTACCGTGATCAGAACACGGAATGTTACGGTGATGGTATCTTTGTAAATGAGATGTCTATTGGATCGAACTTGCAGCAAGAGAATTTTTCTGCGAACACTACCTGATTTTCGAAACTGACGTTAGGAAAAATCTGTGAAATGTAAGTAAATGTTTCTAGGTGTAATATGCCTTGTATGGTGGTTGAAAATTCGGTAATCCACTTGCTCACAGTCATTAAATAATGTTTGTCGAAGCCGTGATGAATGTAATGTTTTCAGAACCAGGAATGTCTCATTGAGTGAAACTATGAAAATAACAATTCTACTGGATAGAACTCACTTGAATTGAATTTTCTGCGAAATTTTCATGACTTTTGAACCTGGATGTTAGGAAAAACCTGCGAAATCAGAATAAGTACTTCTAGGTGTAAATATTCCTCATATGGTGGATGAAAGTTCGGTAATCCACATGCTCACACTCATTAAAGAATGTTTGTCGAATTCATGATGAATGTAATGTGTTTGGAGTACACAATGTCATAGTGAAGGAAACAATGTAAGATACTTGTCTATTGGGTAGAACCCGCTTGAAGAGAATTTTTCTGTGGAAATTGCATGATTATCGAATCTGAATTTTGGAAAAAGCTGCAAAATGAGAGTAAATATTTGTAGGTGTAAATATGCCTTTATGTTGGAAGAAAGTTCGGTAATCCACATTTTCACAACATACTAAAGAATCATTTTCTAATCCGTGATGCATGTACCATGTTCAGAACGTGGAATTTCACGGTGATTGAAACAATGTAAATTACTTCTCTATTGGGCAGAACTCGCTCCAAGAGAGTTTTTCTGTGAAAACAGCTTCATTTTTGAAACTGGCGCTTGGAAAACGCTGCAAAATCTGAGAAAATACTTCTAAGTATCAATATTCAATGTATTGTGATGAAAGTTCGGTAATCCACATGCTAACAAATCTGTAGTGAATCTCTGTCGAATCAATTATGCATGTAGCAATTTCGGAAAATGCAATTTCACGGACAGGGAATTTATGTAAATTGCATTTCTCTTCGTTAGAAATCACTCCAAGAGATTTTTCCTGAGAAAACTGCCTGATTTTCGAACCTGGAGTTTGGAAATCCCTACGAACTCAGATTGATAGATTCTCAGTGTAATCATGCCTTGTATGGTGGATGAAAGTTCGGCAATCCGCATACTAACAACTCTGTAGAGAATATTTGTCGAATCCGAGATACATGAAGAGTGTTCCAAACACAGAATTTCACGGTGAACGAATCTAGGTAAAATAAATGTCTCTTGGTTAGAACTCACTCCAAATTTTTTTTTGCGAAATCTGCCTCATTTTCTAAACTGGTGTTAAAACTAACCTGTGAAATCTGAGAAAATTCTTCATAGTATCTGTAAGCATTGTATGGTGGATGAAAGTGCTGTAATCCATATGTTAACAACTATGTAGTGAATATTTGTCGAATCTGAGATGCATGTAGCGTGTTCAGAACACGGAATTTAACAGTGAGCGTATCAATGTAAATTACATGTCTATAGGTTAGAACCGTGCTCCAAGAGATTTTTGCCGTGAAATCTGCCTCATTTTCAAATCTGGCGTTAGGAAAATCTTTGAAATAATGAGAAAATGCTTCTAAGTGTAAATATGACTTGATTGGTGGATAAAGTCCGGTAATCCACATGTTAACATGAGTGTAGTAAATATTTATCAAACCGTGATTCATGTAGCACGTTCGGAAAACAGAATTTCACGGTAATGAAACTATGTAAATTAGAATTCTATTGGGTAGAACTAGCTAGAATAGAATTTTTAGGCGAAAATTGCTTGATTCTCGAATGGGATATTTGGATAAAGCTGCAAAATGAGAGAAAATATTTGTAGGTGTAAAGATGCCTTTATGTTGGAAGAAAGTTCGGTAATCCACTTTTTCACAACATATTAAACAATCGTTTTTCTAATCCGTGATGCATGTACCATTTTCGGAACGTGGAATTTCACGGTGATTGAAACAATGTAAACTACTTGTCTATTCGGTAGAACTCACTTCAAGAGAATTTTTCTGTGAAAAATGCTTCATTTTTGAAACTGGCGCTTGGAAAACGCTGCAAAATCTGAGAAAATACTTCTAAGTATCAATATTCAATGTTTTGTGATGAAAGTTCGGTAATCCACATGCTAACAAATCTGTAGTGAATATTTGTCGAATCCGTTATGCATGCAGAATGTTTGGAACATGGAATGTCACGGCGAGGAAATTTATTTAAATTATTTTTCCATAGGTTAGAAATCGCTCCAAGGGTTTTTTCCTGAGATAACAGCATGATTTTTGAAACTGGCGTTAAGAATAAGCTGCGAACTCAGATTAATCAATTGTAGGTGTAAATATGCCTTGTATGGTGGATGAAAGTTCGGCAATCTGCATACTAACAGCTTTGTAGAGAATATTTGTCGAATCCGAGAACCATGAAGAGTGTTCGGAACACAGAATATCACGGTGAGCGAATCCAGGTAAAATACATGTCTCTTGGGTAGAACTGACTCCAAGAGTTCTTTTCTGTGAAATCTGCCTCATTATGGCAACTGGCATTTGGAAATTTCTTCAAAATCAGAGAAAATGCTTCAAACTGTCAATAAGCCTTGTATTGAGATGGAAGTGCATAAAACCACATGGAAACAAACCTGATGTGAATAATTGTAGAAAGCCTATGCATGTAGCGTGATCGTATCACGGAAATTTCCGGAGATGGAATCTATGTAAATTTCATTTCTATTGGGTAGAATGCGCTCCAAAAATTTTTTCCGGAGAAAACAGCCTGATTTTCGAAACTGGCATTAGGAAAAGGCTGCAAATTCAGAGTTAATGTTTCTAGGTTTTAATATGCCTTGTATGGTGGATGGAAGTTCTGTAATACACATGTACATAACTTATTAAAAATGTTTGTCAAATCCGTGAAGTATGTAGCGTGTTCGGGAATTGGAATGTCACTGTGAGGGAAAATATGTAAATTACATTTCTATTGGGAAGTACTTGCTCCACTAGAATTTTTTGTGAATCTGCCTCATTTTCAAAACTGGAATTAGGAAAATCTTTTGAAATATGGGAAAGTGCTTCAAAGTGTCAATATGGCATTTATGGTGGATGAATGTTCGGTAATACTTATGCTACCAACTCTTAGTGAATAATTGTCGAAACCGTGATGCATGTAGCTATTTTGGAACACGGAATTTCACCATGACTGGTTCTATGTAAATTCCATATCTATTGGATAGAACTCGCTCCAAGAGTATTTCTCTGTGAAAACTGCATGATTTTAGAAACTGAGTTTAGGAGAAATTTACTAAATCAGAATAACCTTTCTATGTATAAATATAGATTGTAAGGAAGATGAAAGTTCGATAATACAAATGTTCACAACTCATTAAAGTATGTTTGTCAAATCCTTGATGCATGTAACTTGTTCAGAACACGGAACGTCACGGTGAGTGAACTAGTTAAATTACATATCTTTTGGGTAGAACTGGCTCCAAGAACATTTTCTGTGAAATCAGCCTCATTTTCCAAACTGGCGTTAGGAAAAACCTGAGAAATCTGAGAAAATGATTCTAAGTGTGAATATGCCTTGTATGGTGAAATTAAGTCCGGTAATCCACGTAACCAACTATGAAGGGAATACTTTATGAATCAGTGACTTATTTAGAGTGTTTGGAACACGGAAATTCACGGTAATGAAACTAAGTAAATTAAAATTCTATTGGGTATACCTAGCTTGAAAAGAATTTTTCAGCAAAAATTGCTTTTTTTTCGAATGTGATGTTTATATAAAGCTGCGAAATGAGAGAAAATATTTGTAGGTGTAAAGATGCCTTTATGTTGGAAGAAATTTCTGTAATCCACATTTTCACAACATATTAAAGAATCTTTTTTCTAATCCGTGATGAAAGTACCATGTTTGGAACGTGGAATTTCACGGTGTTTGAAACAATATAAACTATTCTCTATTTTGTAGAACTCACTTCAAGAGAATTTTTCTGTGAAAAATGCTTCATTTTTGAAACTGGCGCTTGGAAAACGCTGCAAAATCTGAGAAAATACTTCTAAGTATCAATATTCAATGTTTTGTGATGAAAGTTCGGTAATCCACATGCTAACAAATCTGTAGTGAATATTTGTCGAATCCGTTATGCATGTAGAATGTTCGGAACACGGAATGTCACGGCGAGGAAATTTATGTAAATTATCTTTCCATAGGTTAGAAATCGCTCCAAGAGTTTTTTCCTGAGATAACAGCCTGATTTTTGAAACTGGCTTTAGGAATAAGCTGCGAACTCAGATTAATCAATTGTAGGTGTAAATATGCCTTGTATGGTGGATGAAAGTTCGGCAATCCGCATACTAACAACTCTGTAGAGAATATTTGTCGAATCCGAGATACATGAAGAGTGTTCCAAACACAGAATATCACGGTGAATGAATCTAGGTAAAATAAATGTCTCTTGGTTAGAACTCACTCCAAATTTTTTTTTGCGAAATCTGCCTCATTTTCTAAACTGGTGTTAAAACTAACCTGTGAAATCTGAGAAAATTCTTCATAGTATCTGTAAGCATTGTATGGTGGATGAAAGTGCTGTAATCCATATGTTAACAACTATGTAGTGAATATTTGTCGAATCTGAGATGCATGTAGCGTGTTCAGAACACGGAATTTAACAGTGAGCGTATCAATGTAAATTACATGTCTATAGGTTAGAACCTGCTCCAAGAGTTTTTGCCGTGAAATCTGCCTCATTTTCAAATCTGGCGTTAGGAAAAATCTTCGAAATATGAGAAAATGCTTCTGAAGTGTCAATATGACTTGATTGGTGGATGAAAGTCCGGTAATCCACATGTTAACAAGAGTGTAGTAAATATTTTTCAAACCGTGATTCATGTAGCACGTTCGGAAAACAGAATTTCACGGTAATGAAACTATGTAAATTAGAATTCTATTGGGTAGAACTAGCTAGAATAGAATTTTTAGGCGAAAATTGCTTGATTCTCGAATGGGATATTTGGATAAAGCTGCAAAATGAGAGAAAATATTTGTAGGTGTAAAGATGCCTTTATGTTGGAAGAAAGTTCGGTAATCCACTTTTTCACAACATATTAAACAATCTTTTTTCTAATCCGTGATGCATGTACCATGTTCGGAACGTGGAATTTCACGGTGATTGAAACAATGTAAACTACTTGTCTATTCGGTAGAACTCACTTCAAGAGAATTTTTCTGTGAAAAATGCTTCATTTTTGAAACTGGCGCTTGGAAAACGCTGCAAAATCTGAGAAAATACTTCTAAGTATCAATATTCAATGTTTTGTGATGAAAGTTCGGTAATCCACATGCTAACAAATCTGTAGTGAATATTTGTCGAATCCGTTATGCATGCAGAATGTTTGGAACATGGAATGTCACGGCGAGGAAATTTATTTAAATTATTTTTCCATAGGTTAGAAATCGCTCCAAGGGTTTTTTCCTGAGATAACAGCATGATTTTTGAAACTGGCGTTAAGAATAAGCTGCGAACTCAGATTAATCAATTGTAGGTGTAAATATGCCTTGTATGGTGGATGAAAGTTCGGCAATCCTGCATACTAACAACTTTGTAGAGAATATTTGTCGAATCCGAGATACATGAAGAGTGTTCGGAACACAGAATATCACGGTGAGCGAATCCAGGTAAAATACATGTCTCTTGGGTAGAACTGACTCCAAGAGGTTCTTTTCTGCGAAATCTGCCTCATTATGGCAACTGGCATTTGGAAATTTCTTCAAAATCAGAGAAAATGCTTCAAACTGTCAATAAGCCTTGTATTGAGATGGAAGTGCATAAAACCACATGGCAAACAAACCTGATGTGAATAATTGTAGAAAGCCTATGCATGTAGCGTGATCGTATGACGGAAATTTCCGGAGATGGAATCTATGTAAATTTCATTTCTATTGGGTAGAATGCGCTCCAAAAATTTTTTCCGGAGAAAACAGCCTGATTTTCGAAACTGGCATTAGGAAAAGGCTGCAAATTCAGAGTTAATGTTTCTAGGTTTTAATATGCCTTGTATGGTGGATGGAAGTTCTGTAATACACATGTACATAACTTATTAAAAATGTTTGTCAAATCCGTGAAGTATGTAGCGTGTTCGGAAATTGGAATGTCACTGTGAGGGAAAATATGTAAATTACATTTCTATTGGGAAGTACTTGCTCCACTAGAATTTTTTGTGAATCTGCCTCATTTTCAAAACTGGAATTAGGAAAATCTTTTGAAATATGGGAAAGTGCTTCAAAGTGTCAATATGGCATTTATGGTGGATGAATGTTCGGTAATACTTATGCTACCAACTCTTAGTGAATAATTGTCGAAACCGTGATGCATGTAGCTATTTTGGAACACGGAATTTCACCATGACTGGTTCTATGTAAATTCCATATCTATTGGATAGAACTCGCTCCAAGAGTATTTCTCTGTGAAAACTGCATGATTTTAGAAACTGAGATTAGGAGAAATCTACTAAATCAGAATAAAACTTTCTATGTATAAATATACATTGTAAGGAAGATGAAAGATCGATAATACAAATGTTCACAACTCATTAAAGATTGTTTGTCAAATCCATGATGCATGTAATGTGTTCAGAACATGGAATGTCACGGTGATTAAAACTCAGTAAATTACATATCTTTTGTGTATAAATCGCTCCAAGAGCATTTTTCTGCGAAATCTGCCTCATTTTTAAACTGGCGTTAAAACTAACATGTGAAAATTGAGAAAATACTTCAAAGTGTCAGTAGCCTAGTATGGTGAATGAAAGTGCTGTAATCCACATGCTAACAACTATGTAGTGAATATTTGTCGAATCCGAGATGCATGTAGCGTGTTCAGAACACGGAATTTCACGGTAAGCGAATCCAAGTAAATTACATGTCTATACGTTAGAACCTGCTCCAAGAGGTTTTTACCGTGAAATCTGCCTCATTTTCGAAAGTGGCGTTTGGAAATCTCTGTGAAATCAGAGAAAATCCTTCTAAGCATCAATATGCCTTTTATTGTGATGAAAGTCCTGTCATCCTCATGCAAACAACTGTATAGTTCAGATTTGTCGAATCTTTTCTGCATGTAATGTGTTCGAAACACGTAATTTCACAGCGGGGGAATCTATGTAATTTATGTATCTATTGGGTAGAACACGTTCCAACAGTTTTTTCCTTTGAAAACTGCCTGATTTTCAAAACTGCTATTAGGAAAAAGCTGCGAACTCAGAGTTAATGTTTCTATGTGGCAATATGCCTTGCATGGTGGATGAAAGATCTGTAATACACATGTACGTAACTCATTAAAAATGTTTCTCAAATCCTTGATGTAAGTAGCATGTTTGGAACACGGTCTTTCTCGGTGAGGGAAGCTATGTAAATTACATATCTATTGGTTAGAACCCTCTCCAGGAGAGTTTTACTGAAAAATCTGCCTCAGTTTCGAAACTGGTGTTATGAAAACGCTGTGAAATCAGAGTAAATGCTTTAAGGTGACAATATGTCTTCAATGGTTTATAAAGATCGGTAATTCACATGCTAACAACTCAGCAGTGAATATTTGTTGAATCCTTGGTGCATGAACCGTTTTTTAGTAACACGGAAAGTTACGGTGATGGAATCTATGAAAATGAGATGTCTATTGGATGGAACATGCAACAAGAGGATTTTTCTGGGAAAACTGCCTGATTTTCGAAACTGACGTTAGGAAAATTCTGCGAAATGTGAGTAAATGTTTCTAGGTGAAAACATGTCTTGTAAGGTGGATGAAAATTTGATAATCCACATGCTCACACTCATTTAAGAATGATTGTCGAAACCTTGATGCATGTAACATGTTCAGAACACGGAATGTCACTGTGATTGAACTACTTAAATTACATATCTTTTGGGTAGAACTCGCACCAGGAACATTTTTCTGTGAAATCTGCCTCATTTTCCAAACTGGCGTTAGGAAAAACCTGAGAAATCTGAGAAAATGCTTCTAAGTGTGAATATGCCTTGAATGGGGAGTTTAATTCCGGTAATCCACGTAACCAACTATGAAGGGAATACTTTTCGAATCCGTGACTTATTTAGCGTGCTTGGAACACAGAAATTCACGGTAATGAAACGATGTAAATTAAAATTCTATTGGGTAGAACTAGCTTGAATAGAATTTTTCTGCGCAAATTGCATGAATTTCGAATTTGAAGTTTGGATAAAACTGCGAAATGAGAGTAAATACTTGTAGGTGTAAATATGCCTTGAATGGTGGATGTAAGATTGGTAATCCAAATGCTAACATCTCTGCAGTGAATATTTGTCGAATCCGAGATACATGAAATGTGTTCAGAACACAAAATGTCATGATGAGCACATCTATGTAAATTACCTGTCTATTGGGTAGAACTCGCTCCAAGAGCATTTTTCTGCAAAATCTGCCTCATTTTCAAATCTGGCGTTAGGAAAAATCTTCGAAATATGAGAAAATGCTTCTGAGTGTCAATATGACTTGATTGGTGGGTGAAAGTCCGGTAATCCACATGTTAACAAGAATGTAGTAAATATTTTTCAAACCGTGATTCATGTAGCACGTTCGGAAAACAGAATTTCACGGTAATGAAACTATGTAAATTAGAATTCTTTTGGGTAGAACTAGCTAGAATAGAATTTTTAGGCGAAAATTGCTTGATTCTCGAATGGGATATTTGGATAAAGCTGCAAAATGAGAGAAAATATTTGTAGGTGTAAAGATGCCTTTATGTTGGAAGAAAGTTCGGTAATCCACTTTTTCACAACATATTAAACAATCGTTTTTCTAATCCGTGATGCATGTACCATGTTCGGAACGTGGAATTTCACGGTGATTGAAACAATGTAAACTACTTGTCTATTCGGTAGAACTCACTTCAAGAGAATTTTTCTGTGAAAAATGCTTCATTTTTGAAACTGGCGCTTGGAAAACGCTGCAAAATCTGAGAAAATACTTCTAAGTATCAATATTCAATGTTTTGTGATGAAAGTTCGGTAATCCACATGCTAACAAATCTGTAGTGAATATTTGTCGAATCCGTTATGCATGCAGAATGTTTGGAACATGGAATGTCACGGCGAGGAAATTTATTTAAATTATTTTTCCATAGGTTAGAAATCGCTCCAAGGGTTTTTTCCTGAGATAACAGCATGATTTTTGAAACTGGCGTTAAGAATAAGCTGCGAACTCAGATTAATCAATTGTAGGTGTAAATATGCCTTGTATGGTGGATGAAAGTTCGGCAATCTGCATACTAACAGCTTTGTAGAGAATATTTGTCGAATCCGAGAACCATGAAGAGTGTTCGGAACACAGAATATCACGGTGAGCGAATCCAGGTAAAATACATGTCTCTTGGGTAGAACTGACTCCAAGAGTTCTTTTCTGTGAAATCTGCCTCATTATGGCAACTGGCATTTGGAAATTTCTTCAAAATCAGAGAAAATGCTTCAAACTGTCAATAAGCCTTGTATTGAGATGGAAGTGCATAAAACCACATGGAAACAAACCTGATGTGAATAATTGTAGAAAGCCTATGCATGTAGCGTGATCGTATGACGGAAATTTCCGGAGATGGAATCTATGTAAATTTCATTTCTATTGGGTAGAATGCGCTCCAAAAATTTTTTCCGGAGAAAACAGCCTGATTTTCGAAACTGGCATTAGGAAAAGGCTGCAAATTCAGAGTTAATGTTTCTAGGTTTTAATATGCCTTGTATGGTGGATGGAAGTTCTGTAATACACATGTACATAACTTATTAAAAATGTTTGTCAAATCCGTGAAGTATGTAGCGTGTTCGGAAATTGGAATGTCACTGTGAGGGAAAATATGTAAATTACATTTCTATTGGGAAGTACTTGCTCCACTAGAATTTTTTGTGAATCTGCCTCATTTTCAAAACTGGAATTAGGAAAATCTTTTGAAATATGGGAAAGTGCTTCAAAGTGTCAATATGGCATTTATGGTGGATGAATGTTCGGTAATACTTATGCTACCAACTCTTAGTGAATAATTGTCGAAACCGTGATGCATGTAGCTATTTTGGAACACGGAATTTCACCATGACTGGTTCTATGTAAATTCCATATCTATTGGATAGAACTCGCTCCAAGAGTATTTCTCTGTGAAAACTGCATGATTTTAGAAACTGAGATTAGGAGAAATCTACTAAATCAGAATAAAACTTTCTATGTATAAATATACATTGTAAGGAAGATGAAAGATCGGTAATACAAATGTTCACAACTCATTAAAGAATGTTTGTCAAATCCTGATGCATGTAACTTGTTCAGAACACGGAAGGTCACGGTGAGTGAACTAGTTAAATTACATATCTTTTGGGTAGAACTGGCTCCAAGAACATTTTCTGTGAAATCAGCCTCATTTTCCAAACTGGCGTTAAGGAAAACCTGAGAAATCTGGAGAAAATGCTTCTAAGTGTGAATATGCCTTGTATGGTGAAATTAAGTCCGGTAATCCACGTAACCAACTATGAAGGGAATATTTATGAATCCGTGACTTATTTAGAGTGTTTGGAACACGGAAATTCACGGTAATGAAACTAAGTAAATTAAAATTCTATTGGGTATACATAGCTTGAATAGAATTTTCGGCGAAAATTGTTTTTTCTCGAATGTGATGTTTATATAAAGCTGCGAAATGAGAGAGAAAATATTTGTAGGTGTAAAGATGCCTTTATGTTGGAAGAAATTACGGTAATCGACATTTTCACAACATATTAAACAATATTTTTTCTAATCCGTGATGCATGTACCATTTTTGTAACGTGGAATTTCACGGTGTTTGAAACAATATAAACTATTCTCTATTTGGTAGAACTCACTTCAAGAGAAATTTTCTGTGAAAAATGCTTCATTTTTGAAACTGGCGCTTGGAAAACGCTGCAAAATCTGAGAAAATACTTCTAAGTATCAATATTCAATGTTTTGTGATGAAAGTTCGGTAATCCACATGCTAACAAATCTGTAGTGAATATTTGTCGAATCCGTTATGCATGTAGAATGTTCGGAACACGGAATGTCACGGCGAGGAAATTTATGTAAATTATCTTTCCATAGGTTAGAAATCGCTCCAAGAGTTTTTTCCTGAGATAACAGCCTGATTTTTAAAACTGGCTTTAGGAATAAACTGCGAACTCATATTAATCAATTGTAGGTGTAAATATGCCTTGTATGGTGGATGAAAGTTCGGCAATCCGCATACTAACATCTCTGTAGAGAATATTTGTCGAATCCGAGATACATGAAGAGTGTTCCAAACACAGAATATCACGGTGAACGAATCTAGGTAAAATAAATGTCTCTTGGTTAGAACTCACTCCAAATTTTTTTTGCGAAATCTGCCTCATTTTCAAAACTGGTGTTAAAAATAACCTGTGAAATCTGAGAAAATTCTTCATAGTATCTGTAAGCATTGTATGGTGGATGAAAGTGCTGTAATCCATATGTTAACAACTATGTAGTGAATATTTGTCGAATCTGAGATGCATGTAGCGTGTTCAGAACACGGAATTTAACAGTGAGGTATCAATGTAAATTACATGTCTATAGGTTAGAACCTGCTCCAAGAGTTTTTGCCGTGAAATCTGCCTCATTTTCAAATCTGGCATTAGGAAAAATCTTTGAAATATGAGAAAATGCTTCTGAGTGTCAATATGACTTGATTGGTGGATGAAAGTCCGGTAATCCACATGTTAACAAGAGTGTAGTAAATATTTTTCAAACCGTGATTCATGTAGCACGTTCGGAAAACAGAATTTCACGGTAATGAAACTATGTAAATTAGAATTCTTTTGGGTAGAACTAGCTAGAATAGAATTTTTAGGCGAAAATTGCTTGATTCTCGAATGGGATATTTGGATAAAGCTGCAAAATGAGAGAAAATATTTGTAGGTGTAAAGATGCCTTTATGTTGGAAGAAAGTTCGGTAATCCACTTTTTCACAACATATTAAACAATCGTTTTTCTAATCCGTGATGCATGTACCATGTTCGGAACGTGGAATTTCACGGTGATTGAAACAATGTAAACTACTTGTCTATTCGGTAGAACTCACTTCAAGAGAATTTTTCTGTGAAAAATGCTTCATTTTTGAAACTGGCGCTTGGAAAACGCTGCAAAATCTGAGAAAATACTTCTAAGTATCAATATTCAATGTTTTGTGATGAAAGTTCGGTAATCCACATGCTAACAAATCTGTAGTGAATATTTGTCGAATCCGTTATGCATGCAGAATGTTTGGAACATGGAATGTCACGGCGAGGAAATTTATTTAAATTATTTTTCCATAGGTTAGAAATCGCTCCAAGGGTTTTTTCCTGAGATAACAGCATGATTTTTGAAACTGGCGTTAAGAATAAGCTGCGAACTCAGATTAATCAATTGTAGGTGTAAATATGCCTTGTATGGTGGATGAAAGTTCGGCAATCTGCATACTAACAGCTTTGTAGAGAATATTTGTCGAATCCGAGAACCATGAAGAGTGTTCGGAACACAGAATATCACGGTGAGCGAATCCAGGTAAAATACATGTCTCTTGGGTAGAACTGACTCCAAGAGTTCTTTTCTGTGAAATCTGCCTCATTATGGCAACTGGCATTTGGAAATTTCTTCAAAATCAGAGAAAATGCTTCAAACTGTCAATAAGCCTTGTATTGAGATGGAAGTGCATAAAACCACATGGAAACAAACCTGATGTGAATAATTGTAGAAAGCCTATGCATGTAGTGTGATCGTATGACGGAAATTTCCGGAGATGGAATCTATGTAAATTTCATTTCTATTGGGTAGAATGCGCTCCAAAAATTTTTTCCGGAGAAAACAGCGTGATTTTCGAAACTGGCATTAGGAAAAGGCTGCAAATTCAGAGTTAATGTTTCTAGGTTTTAATATGCCTTGTATGGTGGATGGAAGTTCTGTAATACACATGTACATAACTTATTAAAAATGTTTGTCAAATCCGTGAAGTATGTAGCGTGTTCGGGAATTGGAATGTCACTGTGAGGGAAAATATGTAAATTACATTTCTATTGGGAAGTACTTGCTCCACTAGAATTTTTTGTGAATCTGCCTCATTTTCAAAACTGGAATTAGGAAAATCTTTTGAAATATGGGAAAGTGCTTCAAAGTGTCAATATGGCATTTATGGTGGATGAATGTTCGGTAATACTTATGCTACCAACTCTTAGTGAATAATTGTCGAAACCGTGATGCATGTAGCTATTTTGGAACACGGAATTTCACCATGACTGGTTCTATGTAAATTCCATATCTATTGGATAGAACCTCGCTCAAGAGTATTTCTCTGTGAAAACTGCATGATTTTAGAAACTGAGACTTAGGAGAAATTACTAAATTAGAATACAACCTTTCTTATGTATAAATATAGATTGGTAAGGGAAAGATGAAAGATTCGATAATACAAATGTTCACAACTCATTAAAGTTATGTTTGTCAAATCCTTGATGCAGTAACTTGTTCAGAACACGGAACGTCATCGGGTGAGTTACTAGTTAAATTACATATCTTTTGGGTAGAACTGGCTCCAGAACAGTTTCTGTGAAATCCGCCTCATTTTCCAAACTGCGTTAATGGAAAACTGAGAAATCTGAGAAAATTTTCGATGTGATATGCCTTGTATGGGTGAAATTCAGTCCGGTAATCCACGTAACCAACTATGAAGGGAATACTTTATGAATCCGTGACTTAGTTAAGAGTGTTTGGGAAACACGGAAATTCACGGTAATGAACTAAGTAAATTAAAATTCTATTGGGTATAACTAGCTAGAATAGAATTTTTCGGCGAAAATTGCTTGATTTCTCGAATGTGATATTTGGATAAAGCTGCGAAATGAGAGAAAATATTTGTAGGTGTAAAGATGCCTTTATGTTGGAAGAAAGTTCGGTAATCCACATTTTTCACAACATATTAAACAATCTTTTTTCTAATCCGTGATGCATGTACCATGTTCGGAACGTGGAATTTCACGGTGATTGAAACAATGTAAACTACTTGTCTATTCGGTAGAACTCACTTCAAGAGAATTTTTCTGTGAAAAATGCTTCATTTTTGAAACTGGCGCTTGGAAAACGCTGCAAAATCTGAGAAAATACTTCTAAGTATCAATATTCAATGTTTTGTGATGAAAGTTCGGTAATCCACATGCTAACAAATCTGTAGTGAATATTTGTCGAATCCGTTATGCATGCAGAATGTTTGGAACATGGAATGTCACGGCGAGGAAATTTATTTAAATTATTTTTCCATAGGTTAGAAATCGCTCCAAGGGTTTTTTCCTGAGATAACAGCATGATTTTTGAAACTGGCGTTAGGAATAAGCTGCGAACTCAGATTAATCAATTGTAGGTGTAAATATGCCTTGTATGGTGGATGAAAGTTCGGCAATCCGCATACTAACAACTTTGTAGAGAATATTTGTCGAATCCGAGAATCATGAAGAGTGTTCGGAACACAGAATATCACGGTGAGCGAATCCAGGTAAAATACATGTCTCTTGGGTAGAACTGACTCCAAGAGTTCTTTTCTGCGAAATCTGCCTCATTATGGCAACTGGCATTTGGAAATTTCTTCAAAATCAGAGAAAATGCTTCAAACTGTCAATAAGCCTTGTATTGAGATGGAAGTGCATAAAACCAAATGGAAACAAACCTGATGTGAATAATTGTAGAAAGCCTATGCATGTAGCGTGATCGTATGACGGAAATTTCCGGAGATGGAATCTATGTAAATTTCATTTCTATTGGGTAGAATGCGCTCCAAAAATTTTTTCCGGAGAAAACAGCCTGATTTTCGAAACTGGCATTAGGAAAAGGCTGCAAATTCAGAGTTAATGTTTCTAGGTTTTAATATGCCTTGTATGGTGGATGGAAGTTCTGTAATACACATGTACATAACTTATTAAAAATGTTTGTCAAATCCGTGAAGTATGTAGCGTGTTCGGAAATTGGAATGTCACTGTGAGGGAAAATATGTAAATTACATTTCTATTGGGAAGTACTTGCTCCACTAGAATTTTTTGTGAATCTGCCTCATTTTCAAAACTGGAATTAGGAAAATCTTTTGAAATATGGGAAAGTGCTTCAAAGTGTCAATATGGCATTTATGGTGGATGAATGTTCGGTAATACTTATGCTACCAACTCTTAGTGAATAATTGTCGAAACCGTGATGCATGTAGCTATTTTGGAACACGGAATTTCACCATGACTGGTTCTATGTAAATTCCATATCTATTGGATAGAACTCGCTCCAAGAGTATTTCTCTGTGAAAACTGCATGATTTTAGAAACTGAGATTAGGAGAAATCTACTAAATCAGAATAAAACTTTCTATGTATAAATATACATTGTAAGGAAGATGAAAGATCGATAATACAAATGTTCACAACTCATTAAAGATTGTTTGTCAAATCCATGATGCATGTAATGTGTTCAGAACATGGAATGTCACGGTGATTAAAACTCAGTAAATTACATATCTTTTGTGTATAAATCGCTCCAAGAGCATTTTTCTGCGAAATCTGCCTCATTTTTAAACTGGCGTTAAAACTAACATGTGAAAATTGAGAAAATACTTCAAAGTGTCAGTAGCCTAGTATGGTGAATGAAAGTGCTGTAATCCACATGCTAACAACTATGTAGTGAATATTTGTCGAATCCGAGATGCATGTAGCGTGTTCAGAACACGGAATTTCACGGTAAGCGAATCCAAGTAAATTACATGTCTATACGTTAGAACCTGCTCCAAGAGGTTTTTACCGTGAAATCTGCCTCATTTTCGAAAGTGGCGTTTGGAAATCTCTGTGAAATCAGAGAAAATCCTTCTAAGCATCAATATGCCTTTTATTGTGATGAAAGTCCTGTCATCCTCATGCAAACAACTGTATAGTTCAGATTTGTCGAATCTTTTCTGCATGTAATGTGTTCGAAACACGTAATTTCACAGCGGGGGAATCTATGTAATTTATGTATCTATTGGGTAGAACACGTTCCAACAGTTTTTTCCTTTGAAAACTGCCTGATTTTCGAAACTGCTATTAGGAAAAAGCTGCGAACTCAGAGTTAATGTTTCTATGTGGCAATATGCCTTGCATGGTGGATGAAAGATCTGTAATACACATGTACGTAACTCATTAAAAATGTTTCTCAAATCCTTGATGTAAGTAGCATGTTTGGAACACGGTCTTTCTCGGTGAGGGAAGCTATGTAAATTACATATCTATTGGTTAGAACCCTCTCCAGGAGAGTTTTACTGAAAAATCTGCCTCAGTTTCGAAACTGGTGTTATGAAAACGCTGTGAAATCAGAGTAAATGCTTTAAGGTGACAATATGTCTTCAATGGTTTATAAAGATCGGTAATTCACATGCTAACAACTCAGCAGTGAATATTTGTTGAATCCTTGGTGCATGAACCGTTTTTTAGTAACACGGAAAGTTACGGTGATGGAATCTATGAAAATGAGATGTCTATTGGATGGAACATGCAACAAGAGGATTTTTCTGGGAAAACTGCCTGATTTTCGAAACTGACGTTAGGAAAATTCTGCGAAATGTGAGTAAATGTTTCTAGGTGAAAACATGTCTTGTAAGGTGGATGAAAATTTGATAATCCACATGCTCACACTCATTTAAGAATGATTGTCGAAACCTTGATGCATGTAACATGTTCAGAACACGGAATGTCACTGTGATTGAACTACTTAAATTACATATCTTTTGGGTAGAACTCGCACCAGGAACATTTTTCTGTGAAATCTGCCTCATTTTCCAAACTGGCGTTAGGAAAAACCTGAGAAATCTGAGAAAATGCTTCTAAGTGTGAATATGCCTTGAATGGGGAGTTTAATTCCGGTAATCCACGTAACCAACTATGAAGGGAATACTTTTCGAATCCGTGACTTATTTAGCGTGCTTGGAACACAGAAATTCACGGTAATGAAACGATGTAAATTAAAATTCTATTGGGTAGAACTAGCTTGAATAGAATTTTTCTGCGCAAATTGCATGAATTTCGAATTTGAAGTTTGGATAAAACTGCGAAATGAGAGTAAATACTTGTAGGTGTAAATATGCCTTGAATGGTGGATGTAAGATTGGTAATCCAAATGCTAACATCTCTGCAGTGAATATTTGTCGAATCCGAGATACATGAAATGTGTTCAGAACACAAAATGTCATGATGAGCACATCTATGTAAATTACCTGTCTATTGGGTAGAACTCGCTCCAAGAGCATTTTTCTGCAAAATCTGCCTCATTTTCAAATCTGGCGTTAGGAAAAATCTTCGAAATATGAGAAAATGCTTCTGAGTGTCAATATGACTTGATTGGTGGGTGAAAGTCCGGTAATCCACATGTTAACAAGAATGTAGTAAATATTTTTCAAACCTGTGATTCATGTAGCACGTTCGGAAAACAGAATTTCACGGTAATGAAACTATGTAAATTAGAATTCTTTTGGGTAGAACTAGCTAGAATAGAATTTTTAGGCGAAAATTGCTTGATTCTCGAATGGGATATTTGGATAAAGCTGCAAAATGAGAGAAAATATTTGTAGGTGTAAAGATGCCTTTATGTTGGAAGAAAGTTCGGTAATCCACTTTTTCACAACATATTAAACAATCGTTTTTCTAATCCGTGATGCATGTACCATGTTCGGAACGTGGAATTTCACGGTGATTGAAACAATGTAAACTACTTGTCTATTCGGTAGAACTCACTTCAAGAGAATTTTTCTGTGAAAAATGCTTCATTTTTGAAACTGGCGCTTGGAAAACGCTGCAAAATCTGAGAAAATACTTCTAAGTATCAATATTCAATGTTTTGTGATGAAAGTTCGGTAATCCACATGCTAACAAATCTGTAGTGAATATTTGTCGAATCCGTTATGCATGCAGAATGTTTGGAACATGGAATGTCACGGCGAGGAAATTTATTTAAATTATTTTTCCATAGGTTAGAAATCGCTCCAAGGGTTTTTTCCTGAGATAACAGCATGATTTTTGAAACTGGCGTTAAGAATAAGCTGCGAACTCAGATTAATCAATTGTAGGTGTAAATATGCCTTGTATGGTGGATGAAAGTTCGGCAATCTGCATACTAACAGCTTTGTAGAGAATATTTGTCGAATCCGAGAACCATGAAGAGTGTTCGGAACACAGAATATCACGGTGAGCGAATCCAGGTAAAATACATGTCTCTTGGGTAGAACTGACTCCAAGAGTTCTTTTCTGCTGAAATCTGCCTCATTATGGCAACTGGCATTTGGAAATTTCTTCAAAATCAGAGAAAATGCTTCAAACTGTCAATAAGCCTTGTATTGAGATGGAAGTGCATAAAACCACATGCAAACAAACCTGATGTGAATAATTGTAGAAAGCCTATGCATGTAGCGTGATCGTATGACGGAAATTTCCGGAGATGGAATCTATGTAAATTTCATTTCTATTGGGTAGAATGCGCTCCAAAAATTTTTTCCGGAGAAAACAGCCTGATTTTCGAAACTGGCATTAGGAAAAGGCTGCAAATTCAGAGTTAATGTTTCTAGGTTTTAATATGCCTTGTATGGTGGATGAAAGTTCTGTAATACACATGTACATAACTTATTAAAAATGTTTGTCAAATCCGTGAAGTATGTAGCGTGTTCGGGAATTGGAATGTCACTGTGAGGGAAAATATGTAAATTACATTTCTATTGGGAAGTACTTGCTCCACTAGAATTTTTTGTGAATCTGCCTCATTTTCAAAACTGGAATTAGGAAAATCTTTTGAAATATGGGAAAGTGCTTCAAAGTGTCAATATGGCATTTATGGTGGATGAATGTTCGGTAATACTTATGCTACCAACTCTTAGTGAATAATTGTCGAAACCGTGATGCATGTAGCTATTTTGGAACACGGAATTTCACCATGACTGGTTCTATGTAAATTCCATATCTATTGGATAGAACTCGCTCCAAGAGTATTTCTCTGTGAAAACTGCATGATTTTAGAAACTGAGATTAGGAGAAAATTACTAAATGAGAATAAACTTTCTATGTATAAATATAGATTGTAAGGAAGATGAAAGTTCGATAATACAAATGTTCACAACTCATTAAAGTATGTTTGTCAAATCCTTGATGCATGTAACTTGTTCAGAACACGGAAGGTCACGGTGAGTGAACTAGTTAAATTACATATCTTTTGGGTAGAACTGGCTCCAAGAACATTTTCTGTGAAATCAGCCTCATTTTCCAAACTGGCGTTAAGGAAAACCTGAGAAATCTGAGAAAATGCTTCTAAGTGTGAATATGCCTTGTATGGTGAAATTAAGTCCGGTAATCCACGTAACCAACTATGAAGGGAATAATTTATGAATCCGTGACTTATTTAGAGTGTTTGGAACATGGAAATTCACGGTAATGAAACTAAGTAAATTAAAATTCTATTGGGTATACATAGCTTGAATAGAATTTTTCGGCGAAAATTGCTTTTTTCTCGAATGTGATGTTTTTATAAAACTGCGAAATGAGAGAAAATATTTGTAGGTGTAAAGATGCCTTTATGTTGGAAGAAATTTCGGTAATCCACATTTTCACAACATATTAAACAATCTTTTTTCTAATCCGTGATGCATGTACCATTTTTGTAACGTGGAATTTCACGGTGTTTGAAACAATATAAACTATTCTCTATTTGGTAGAACTCATTTCAAGAGAATTTTTCTGTGAAAAATGCTTCATTTTTGAAACTAGCGCTTGGAAACGCTGCAAAATCTGAGAAAATACTTCTAAGTATCAATATTCAATGTTTTGTGATGAAAGTTCGGTAATCCACATGCTAACAAATCTGTAGTGAATATTTGTCGAATCCGTGATGCATGTAGAATGTTCGGAACATGGAATGTCACGGCGAGGAAATTTATGTAAATTATCTTTCCATAGGTTAGAAATCGCTCCAAGAGTTTTTTCCTGAGATAACAGCCTGATTTTTAAAACTGGCTTTAGGAATATGCTGCGAACTCAGATTAATCAATTGTAGGTGTAAATATGCCTTGTATGGTGGATGAAAGTTCGGCAATCCGCATACTAACATCTCTGTAGAGAATATTTGTCGAATCCGAGATACATGAAGAGTGTTCGGAACACAGAATATTACGGTGAGCGAATCCAGGTAAAATACATGTCTCTTGGGTAGAACTGACTCCAAGAGTTCTTTTCTGCAAAATCTGCCTCATTATGGCAACGGGCATTTGGAAATTTCTTCAAAATCAGAGAAAATGCTTCAAACAGTCAATAAGCCTTGTATTGAGATGGAAGTGCATAAAACCACATGGAAACAAACCTGATGTGAATAATTGTAGAAAGCCTATGCATGTAGTGTGATCGTATGACGGAAATTTCCGGAGATGGAATCTATGTAAATTTCATTTCTATTGGGTAGAATGCGCTCCAAAAATTTTTTCCGGAGGAAACAGCCTGATTTTCGAAACTGGCATTAGGAAAAGGCTGCAAATTCAGAGTTAATGTTTCTAGGTTTTAATATGCCTTGTATGGTGGATGAAAGTTCTGTAATACACATGTACATAACTTATTAAAAATGTTTGTCAAATCCGTGAAGTATGTAGCGTGTTCGGGAATTGGAATGTCACTGTGAGGGAAAATATGTAAATTACATTTCTATTGGGAAGTACTTGCTCCACTAGAAATTTTTGTGAATCTGCCTCATTTCAAATCTGGAATTAGGAAAATCTTTTGAAATATGGGAAAGTGCTTCAAAGTGTCAATATGGCATTTATGGTGGATGAATATTCGGTAATACTTATGCTACCAACTCTTAGTGAATAATTGTCGAAACCGTGATGCATGTAGCTATTTTGGAACACGGAATTTCACCATGACTGGTTCTATGTAAATTCCATATCTATTGGATAGAACTCGCTCCAAGAGTATTTCTCTGTGAAAACTGCATGATTTAGTAACTGAGATTAGGAGAAATTTACTAAATCAGAATCAACTTTCTATGTATAATTATAGATTGTAAGGAAGATGAAAGTTCGATAATACAAATGTTCACAACTCATTAAAGTATGATTGTCAAATCCTTGATGCATGTAACTTGTTCAGAACACGGAACATCACGGTGAGTGAACTAGTTAAATTACATATCTTTTGGGTAGAACTGGCTCCAAGAACATTTTCTGTGAAATCAGCCTCATTTTCCAAACTGGCATTAGGAAAATCCTGAGAAATCAGAGAAAATGCTTCTAAGTGTGAATATGCCTTATATGGTGAAATTAAGTCCGGTAATCCATGTAACCAACTATGAAGGGAATACTTTATGAATCCGTGACTTATTTAGAGTGTTTGGAACATGGAAATTCACGGTAATGAAACTAAGTAAATTAAAATTCTATTGGGTATACCTAGCTTGAATAGAATTTTTCGGCGAAAATTGCTTTTTTCTCGAATGTGATGTTTATGTAAAGCTGCGAAATGAGAGAAAATATTTGTAGTTGTAAAGATGCCGTTATGTTGGAAGAAACTTCGGTAATCCACATTTTCACAACATATTAAAGAATTTTTTTCTAATCCGTGATGAAAGTACCATGTTTGGAACGTGGAATTTCACGGTGTTTGAAACAATATAAACTATTGTCTATTTGGTAGAACTCACTTCAAGAGAATTTTTCTGTGAAAAATGCTTTATTTTTGAAACTAGCGCTTGGAAAATGCTGCAAAATCTGAGAAAATAATTCTAAGTATCAATATTCAATTTTTTGTGATGAAAGTTCGGTAATCCTCATGCTAACAAATCTGTAGTGAATATTTGTCGAATCCGTTATGCATGCAGAATGTTCGGAACACGGAATGTCACGGCGAGGAAATTTATGTAAATTATATTTCCATAGGTTAGAAATCGCTCCAAGAGTTTTTTCCTGAGATAACAGCCTGATTTTTGAAACTGGCATTAAGAATAAGCTGCGAACTCAGATTAATCAATTGTAGGTGTAAATATGCCTTGTATGGTGGATGAAAGTTCGGCAATCTGCATACTAACAGCTTTGTAGAGAATATTTGTCGAATCCGAGAACCATGATGAGTGTTCGGAACACAGAATATCACGGTGAGCGAATCCAGGTAAAATACATGTCTCTTGGGTAGCACTGACTCCAAGAGTTCTTTTCTGCAAAATCTGCCTCATTATGGCAACTGGCTTTTGGAAATTTCTTCAAAATCAGAGAAAATGCTTCAAACAGTCAATAAGCCTTTTATTGAGATGGAAGTGCATAAAACCACATGCAAACAAACCTGATGTGAATAATTGTAGAAAGCCTATGCATGTAGCGTGATCGTATGACGGAAATTTCCGGAGATGGAATCTATGTAAATTTCATTTCTATTGGGTAGAATGCGCTCCAAAAATTTTTTCCGGAGAAAACAGCCTGATTTTCGAAACTGGCATTAGGAAAAGGCTGCAAATTCAGAGTTAATGTTTCTAGGTTTTAATATGCCTTGTATGGTGGATGAAAGTTCTGTAATACACATGTACATAACTTATTAAAAATGTTTGTCAAATCAGTGAAGTATGTAGCGTGTTCGGGAATTGGAATGTCACTGTGAGGGAAAATACATAATTTACATTTCTATTGGGATGTACTTGCTCCACTAGAATTTTTTGTGAATCTGCCTCATTTTCAAAACTGGAATTAGGAAAATCTTTTGAAATATGGGAAAGTGCTTCAAAGTGTCAATATGGCATTTATGGTGGATGAATGTTCGGTAATACTTATGCTACCAACTCTTAGTGAATAATTGTCGAAACCGTGATGCATGTAGCTATTTTGGAACACGGAATTTCACCATGACTGGTTCTATGTAAATTCCATATCTATTGGATAGAACTCGCTCCAAGAGTATTTCTCTGTGAAAACTGCATGATTTTAGAAACTGAGATTAGGAGAAAATTACTAAATGAGAATCAACTTTCTATGTATAAATATAGATTGTAAGGAAGATGAAAGTTCGATAATACAAATGTTCACAACTCATTAAAGTATGTTTGTCAAATCCTTGATGCATGTAACTTGTTCAGAACACGGAACGTCACGGTGAGTGAACTAGTTAAATTACATATCTTTTGGGTAGAACTGGCTCCAAGAACATTTTCTGTGAAATCAGCCTCATTTTCCAAACTGGCGTTAAGGAAAACCTGAGAAATCTGAGAAAATGCTTCTAAGTGTGAATATGCCTTGTATGGTGAAATTAAGTCCGGTAATCCACGTAACCAACTATGAAGGGAATAATTTATGAATCCGTGACTTATTTAGAGTGTTTGGAACATGGAAATTCACGGTAATGAAACTAAGTAAATTAAAATTCTATTGGGTATACATAGCTTGAATAGAATTTTTCGGCGAAAATTGCTTTTTTCTCGAATGTGATGTTTTTATAAAGCTGCGAAATGAGAGAAAATATTTGTAGGTGTAAAGATGCCTTTATGTTGGAAGAAATTTCGGTAATCCACATTTTCACAACATATTAAACAATCTTTTTTCTAATCCGTGATGCATGTACCATTTTTGTAACGTGGAATTTCACGGTGTTTGAAACAATATAAACTATTCTCTATTTGGTAGAACTCATTTCAAGAGAATTTTTCTGTGAAAAATGCTTCATTTTTGAAACTAGCGCTTGGAAAACGCTGCAAAATCTGAGAAAATACTTCTAAGTATCAATATTCAATGTTTTGTGATGAAAGTTCGGTAATCCACATGCTAACAAATCTGTAGTGAATATTTGTCGAATCCGTGATGCATGTAGAATGTTCGGAACATGGAATGTCACGGCGAGGAAATTTATGTAAATTATCTTTCCATAGGTTAGAAAATCGCTCCAAGAGTTTTTTCCTGAGATAACAGCCTGATTTTTAAAACTGGCTTTAGGAATATGCTGCGAACTCAGATTAATCAATTGTAGGTGTAAATATGCCTTGTATGGTGGATGAAAGTTCGGCAATCCGCATACTAACATCTCTGTAGAGAATATTTGTCGAATCCGAGATACATGAAGAGTGTTCGGAACACAGAATATTACGGTGAGCGAATCCAGGTAAAATACATGTCTCTTGGGTAGAACTGACTCCAAGAGTTCTTTTCTGCAAATCTGCCTCATTATGGCAACGGGCATTTGGAAATTTCTTCAAATCAGAGAAAATGCTTCAAACAGTCAATAAGCCTTGTATTGAGATGGAAGTGCATAAAACCACATGGAAACAAACCTGATGTGAATAATTGTAGAAAGCCTATGCATGTAGTGTGATCGTATGACGGAAATTTCCGGAGATGGAATCTATGTAAATTTCATTTCTATTGGGTAGAATGCGCTCCAAAAATTTTTTCCGGAGGAAACAGCCTGATTTTCGAAACTGGCATTAGGAAAAGGCTGCAAATTCAGAGTTAATGTTTCTAGGTTTTAATATGCCTTGTATGGTGGATGAAAGTTCTGTAATACACATGTACATAACTTATTAAAAATGTTTGTCAAATCCGTGAAGTATGTAGCGTGTTCGGGAATTGGAATGTCACTGTGAGGGAAAATATGTAAATTACATTTCTATTGGGAAGTACTTGCTCCACTAGAAATTTTTGTGAATCTGCCTCATTTTCAAATCTGGAATTAGGAAAATCTTTTGAAATATGGGAAAGTGCTTCAAAGTGTCAATATGGCATTTATGGTGGATGAATATTCGGTAATACTTATGCTACCAACTCTTAGTGAATAATTGTCGAAACCGTGATGCATGTAGCTATTTTGGAACACGGAATTTCACCATGACTGGTTCTATGTAAATTCCATATCTATTGGATAGAACTCGCTCCAAGAGTATTTCTCTGTGAAAACTGCATGATTTTAGTAACTGAGATTAGGAGAAATTTACTAAATCAGAATCAACTTTCTATGTATAATTATAGATTGTAAGGAAGATGAAAGTTCGATAATACAAATGTTCACAACTCATTAAAGTATGATTGTCAAATCCTTGATGCATGTAACTTGTTCAGAACACGGAACATCACGGTGAGTGAACTAGTTAAATTACATATCTTTTGGGTAGAACTGGCTCCAAGAACATTTTCTGTGAAATCAGCCTCATTTTCCAAACTGGCATTAGGAAAATCCTGAGAAATCAGAGAAAATGCTTCTAAGTGTGAATATGCCTTATATGGTGAAATTAAGTCCGGTAATCCATGTAACCAACTATGAAGGGAATACTTTATGAATCCGTGACTTATTTAGAGTGTTTGGAACATGGAAATTCACGGTAATGAAACTAAGTAAATTAAAATTCTATTGGGTATACCTAGCTTGAATAGAATTTTTCGGCGAAAATTGCTTTTTTCTCGAATGTGATGTTTATGTAAAGCTGCGAAATGAGAGAAAATATTTGTAGTTGTAAAGATGCCGTTATGTTGGAAGAAACTTCGGTAATCCACATTTTCACAACATATTAAAGAATTTTTTTCTAATCCGTGATGAAAGTACCATGTTTGGAACGTGGAATTTCACGGTGTTTGAAACAATATAAACTATTGTCTATTTGGTAGAACTCACTTCAAGAGAATTTTTCTGTGAAAAATGCTTTATTTTTGAAACTAGCGCTTGGAAAATGCTGCAAAATCTGAGAAAATAATTCTAAGTATCAATATTCAATTTTTTGTGATGAAAGTTCGGTAATCCTCATGCTAACAAATCTGTAGTGAATATTTGTCGAATCCGTTATGCATGCAGAATGTTCGGAACACGGAATGTCACGGCGAGGAAATTTATGTAAATTATATTTCCATAGGTTAGAAATCGCTCCAAGAGTTTTTTCCTGAGATAACAGCCTGATTTTTGAAACTGGCATTAAGAATAAGCTGCGAACTCAGATTAATCAATTGTAGGTGTAAATATGCCTTGTATGGTGGATGAAAGTTCGGCAATCTGCATACTAACAGCTTTGTAGAGAATATTTGTCGAATCCGAGAACCATGATGAGTGTTCGGAACACAGAATATCACGGTGAGCGAATCCAGGTAAAATACATGTCTCTTGGGTAGCACTGACTCCAAGAGTTCTTTTCTGCAAAATCTGCCTCATTATGGCAACTGGCTTTTGGAAATTTCTTCAAAATCAGAGAAAATGCTTCAAACAGTCAATAAGCCTTGTATTGAGATGGAAGTGCATAAAACCACATGCAAACAAACCTGATGTGAATAATTGTAGAAAGCCTATGCATGTAGCGTGATCGTATGACGGAAATTTCCGGAGATGGAATCTATGTAAATTTCATTTCTATTGGGTAGAATGCGCTCCAAAAATTTTTTCCGGAGAAAACAGCCTGATTTTCGAAACTGGCATTAGGAAAAGGCTGCAAATTCAGAGTTAATGTTTCTAGGTTTTAATATGCCTTGTATGGTGGATGAAAGTTCTGTAATACACATGTACATAACTTATTAAAAATGTTTGTCAAATCAGTGAAGTATGTAGCGTGTTCGGGAATTGGAATGTCACTGTGAGGGAAAATACGTAATTTACATTTCTATTGGGATGTACTTGCTCCACTAGAATTTTTTGTGAATCTGCCTCATTTTCAAAACTGGAATTAGGAAAATCTTTTGAAATATGGGAAAGTGCTTCAAAGTGTCAATATGGCATTTATGGTGGATGAATGTTCGGTAATACTTATGCTACCAACTCTTAGTGAATAATTGTCGAAACCGTGATGCATGTAGCTATTTTGGAACACGGAATTTCACCATGACTGGTTCTATGTAAATTCCATATCTATTGGATAGAACTCGCTCCAAGAGTATTTCTCTGTGAAAACTGCATGATTTTAGAAACTGAGATTAGGAGAAAATTACTAAATGAGAATCAACTTTCTATGTATAAATATAGATTGTAAGGAAGATGAAAGTTCGATAATACAAATGTTCACAACTCATTAAAGTATGTTTGTCAAATCCTTGATGCATGTAACTTGTTCAGAACACGGAACGTCACGGTGAGTGAACTAGTTAAATTACATATCTTTTGGGTAGAACTGGCTCCAAGAACATTTTCTGTGAAATCAGCCTCATTTTCCAAACTGGCGTTAAGGAAAACCTGAGAAATCTGAGAAAATGCTTCTAAGTGTGAATATGCCTTGTATGGTGAAATTAAGTCCGGTAATCCACGTAACCAACTATGAAGGGAATAATTTATGAATCCGTGACTTATTTAGAGTGTTTGGAACATGGAAATTCACGGTAATGAAACTAAGTAAATTAAAATTCTATTGGGTATACATAGCTTGAATAGAATTTTTCGGCGAAAATTGCTTTTTTCTCGAATGTGATGTTTTTATAAAGCTGCGAAATGAGAGAAAATATTTGTAGGTGTAAAGATGCCTTTATGTTGGAAGAAATTTCGGTAATCCACATTTTCACAACATATTAAACAATCTTTTTTCTAATCCGTGATGCATGTACCATTTTTGTAACGTGGAATTTCACGGTGTTTGAAACAATATAAACTATTCTCTATTTGGTAGAACTCATTTCAAGAGAATTTTTTCTGTGAAAAATGCTTCATTTTTGAAACTAGCGCTTGGAAAACGCTGCAAAATCTGAGAAAATACTTCTAAGTATCAATATTCAATGTTTTGTGATGAAAGTTCGGTAATCCACATGCTAACAAATCTGTAGTGAATATTTGTCGAATCCGTGATGCATGTAGAATGTTCGGAACATGGAATGTCACGGCGAGGAAATTTATGTAAATTATCTTTCCATAGGTTAGAAATCGCTCCAAGAGTTTTTTCCTGAGATAACAGCCTGATTTTTAAAACTGGCTTTAGGAATATGCTGCGAACTCAGATTAATCAATTGTAGGTGTAAATATGCCTTGTATGGTGGATGAAAGTTCGGCAATCCGCATACTAACATCTCTGTAGAGAATATTTGTCGAATCCGAGATACATGAAGAGTGTTCGGAACACAGAATATTACGGTGAGCGAATCCAGGTAAAATACATGTCTCTTGGGTAGAACTGACTCCAAGAGTTCTTTTCTGCAAAATCTGCCTCATTATGGCAACGGGCATTTGGAAATTTCTTCAAAATCAGAGAAAATGCTTCAAACAGTCAATAAGCCTTGTATTGAGATGGAAGTGCATAAAACCACATGGAAACAAACCTGATGTGAATAATTGTAGAAAGCCTATGCATGTAGTGTGATCGTATGACGGAAATTTCCGGAGATGGAATCTATGTAAATTTCATTTCTATTGGGTAGAATGCGCTCCAAAAATTTTTTCCGGAGGAAACAGCCTGATTTTCGAAACTGGCATTAGGAAAAGGCTGCAAATTCAGAGTTAATGTTTCTAGGTTTTAATATGCCTTGTATGGTGGATGAAAGTTCTGTAATACACATGTACATAACTTATTAAAAATGTTTGTCAAATCCGTGAAGTATGTAGCGTGTTCGGGAATTGGAATGTCACTGTGAGGGAAAATATGTAAATTACATTTCTATTGGGAAGTACTTGCTCCACTAGAAATTTTTGTGAATCTGCCTCATTTTCAAATCTGGAATTAGGAAAATCTTTTGAAATATGGGAAAGTGCTTCAAAGTGTCAATATGGCATTTATGGTGGATGAATATTCGGTAATACTTATGCTACCAACTCTTAGTGAATAATTGTCGAAACCGTGATGCATGTAGCTATTTTGGAACACGGAATTTCACCATGACTGGTTCTATGTAAATTCCATATCTATTGGATAGAACTCGCTCCAAGAGTATTTCTCTGTGAAAACTGCATGATTTTAGTAACTGAGATTAGGAGAAATTTACTAAATCAGAATCAACTTTCTATGTATAATTATAGATTGTAAGGAAGATGAAAGTTCGATAATACAAATGTTCACAACTCATTAAAGTATGATTGTCAAATCCTTGATGCATGTAACTTGTTCAGAACACGGAACATCACGGTGAGTGAACTAGTTAAATTACATATCTTTTGGGTAGAACTGGCTCCAAGAACATTTTCTGTGAAATCAGCCTCATTTTCCAAACTGGCATTAGGAAAATCCTGAGAAATCAGAGAAAATGCTTCTAAGTGTGAATATGCCTTATATGGTGAAATTAAGTCCGGTAATCCATGTAACCAACTATGAAGGGAATACTTTATGAATCCGTGACTTATTTAGAGTGTTTGGAACATGGAAATTCACGGTAATGAAACTAAGTAAATTAAAATTCTATTGGGTATACCTAGCTTGAATAGAATTTTTCGGCGAAAATTGCTTTTTTTCTCGAATGTGATGTTTATGTAAAGCTGCGAAATGAGAGAAAATATTTGTAGTTGTAAAGATGCCGTTATGTTGGAAGAAACTTCGGTAATCCACATTTTCACAACATATTAAAGAATTTTTTTCTAATCCGTGATGAAAGTACCATGTTTGGAACGTGGAATTTCACGGTGTTTGAAACAATATAAACTATTGTCTATTTGGTAGAACTCACTTCAAGAGAATTTTTCTGTGAAAAATGCTTTATTTTTGAAACTAGCGCTTGGAAAATGCTGCAAAATCTGAGAAAATAATTCTAAGTATCAATATTCAATTTTTTGTGATGAAAGTTCGGTAATCCTCATGCTAACAAATCTGTAGTGAATATTTGTCGAATCCGTTATGCATGCAGAATGTTCGGAACACGGAATGTCACGGTGAGGAAATTTATGTAAATTATTTTTCCGTAGGTTAGAAATCGCTCCAAGAGGTTTTTCCTGTGATAAAAGCCTGATTTTTGAAACTAGAATTAGGAATATGCTGTGAACTCAGATTAATCAATTCTAGGTGTAAATATGCCTTGTATGGTGGATGAAAGTTCGGCAATCCGCATACTAACAACTCTGTAGAGAATATTTTTCGAATCCGAGATACATGAAGTGTGTTCAGAACACAGAATATCACAGTGAGCGAACTAGTTAAAATACAGGTCTCTTGGTTAGAACTCAATCCAAGAGGTTTTTTCTGCGAAATCTGCCTCATTTTCGAAACTGGCATTTGGAAATTTCTTCAAAATCAGAGAAAATGCTTCAAACTGTCAATATGCCTCATATTATGTTGGAAGTTCATAAAGCCACATGCAAACAAACCTGATGTGAATAATTGTAGAAAGCCTATGCATGTAGCGTGATTGTATGACGGAAATTTCCGGAGATGGAATCTATGTAAATTTCATGTCTATTGGGTAGAACATGCTCCAAAAATTTTTTCCGGAGAAAACGGCCTGATTTTCGAAACTGGCATTAGGAAAAGGCGGCAAATTCAGAGTTAATGTTTCTAGGTTTAAATATGCCTTGTATGGTGGATGAAAGTTCTGTAATACACATGTACATAACTCATAAAAATTTTTGTCAAATCCGTGAAGTATGTAGCGTGTTCGGAAATTGGAATGTCACTGTGAGGGAAACTATGTAAATTACATTTCTATGGGAAGTACTTGCTCCACTAGAAATTTTTGTGAATCTGCCACATTTTCAAAACTGGAATTAGGAAAATATTTTGAAATATGGGAAAGGGCTTCAAAGTGTCAATATGGCATTTGTGGTGAATGAATGTTCGGTAAATCTTTTGCTACCAACTCTGTAGTGAATATTTTTCGAATCTGTGATGCATGTAGCTATTTTGGATCACGGAATTTCACGATGACATGTTCTATGTAAATTGAATTTCTATTGGATAGAACTCGGTCCAAGAGAATTTTTCTGGGAAATCTGCATGATTTTAGAAACTGAGATTAGGAGAAATCTACTAAATCAGAATAAAACTTTCTATGTATAAATATACATTGTAAGGAAGATGAAAGATCGATAATACAAATGTTCACAACTCATTAAAGATTGTCAAATCCATGATGCATGTAATGTGTTCAGAACATGGAATGTCACGGTGATTTAAACTCAGTAAATTACATATCTTTTGTGTATAAATCGCTCCAAGAGCATTTTTCTGCGAAATCTGCCTCATTTTTAAACTGGCGTTAAAACTAACATGCGAAAATTGAGAAAATACTTCAAAGTGTCAGTAGCCTAGTATGGTGAATGAAAGTGCTGTAATCCACATGCTAACAACTATGTAGTGAATATTTGTCGAATCCGAGATGCATGTAGCGTGTTCAGAACACGGAATTTCACGGTAAGCGAATCCAAGTAAATTACATGTCTATACGTTAGAACCTGCTCCAAGAGGTTTTTACCGTGAAATCTGCCTCATTTTCGAAAGTGGCATTTGGAAATCTCTGTGAAATCAGAGAAAATTCTTCCAAGCATCAATATGCCTTTTATTGTGATGAAAGTCCTGTCATCCTCATGCAAACAACTGTATAGTTCAGATTTGTCGAATCTTTTCTGCATGTAATGTGTTCGAAACACGTAATTTCACAGCGGGGGAATCTATGTAATTTATGTATCTATTGGGTAGAACACGTTCCAACAGTTTTTTCCTTTGAAAACTGCCTGATTTTCAAACTGCTATTAGGAAAAAGCTGCGAACTCAGAGTTAATGTTTCTATGTGTCAATATGTCTTGCATGGTGGATGAAAGATCTGTAATACACATGTACGTAACTCATTAAAAATGTTTCTCAAATTCTTGATGTAACTAGCATGTTTGGAACACGGTCTTTCTCGTTGAGGGAAGCTATGTAAATTACATATCTATTGGTTAGAACCCTCTCCAGGAGAGTTTTACTGAAAAATCTGCCTCAGTTTCGAAACTGGTGTTATGAAAATGCTGTGAAATCAGAGTAAATGCTTTAAGGTGACAATATGTTTTCAATGGTTTATTAAAGATTGGTAATTCACATGCTAACAACTCAGCAGTGAATATTTGTTGAATCCTTGGTGCATGAACCATTTTTTAGTAACACGGAAAGTTACGGTGATGGAATCTATGAAAATGAGATGTCTATTGGATGGAACATGCAACAAGAGGATTTTTTTGGGAAAAATGCCTGATTTTCGAAACTGACGTTAGGAAAATTCTGCGAAATGTGAGTAAATGTTTCTAGGTGAAAACATGTCTTGTAAGGTGGATGAAAATTTGATAATCCACATGCTCACACTCATTTAAGAATGATTGTCGAAACCTTGATGCATGTAACATGTTCAGAACACGGAATGTCACTGTGATTGAACTACTTAAATTACATATCTTTTGGGTAGAACTCGCACCAGGAACATTTTTCTGTGAAATCAGCCTCATTTTCCAAACTGGCATTAGGAAAAACCTGAGAAATCTGAGAAAATGCTACTAAGTGTGAATATGCCTTGAATGGGGAGTTTAATTCCGGTAATCCACGTAACCAACTATGAAGGGAATACTTTTCGAATCCGTGACTTATTTAGCGTGCTTGGAACACAGAAATTCACGGTAATGAAACGATGTAAATTAAAATTCTATTGTGTAGAACTAGCTTGAATAGAATTTTTCTGCGCAAATTGCATGAATTTAGAATTTGAAGTTTGGATAAAACTGCGAAATGAGAGTAAATAATTGTAGGTGTAAATATGCCTTGAATGGTGGATGTAAGATTGGTAATCCAAATGCTAACATCTCTGCAGTGAATATTTGTCGAATCCGAGATACATGAAATGTGTTCAGAACACAAAATGTCATGATGAGCACATCTATGTAAATTACCTGTCTATTGGGTAGAACTCGCTGCAAGAGCATTTTTCTGCAAAATCTGCCTCATTTTCAAATCTGGCGTTAGGAAAAATCTTCGAAATATGAGAAAATGCTTCTGAGTGTAAATATGACTTGATTGGTGGGTGAAAGTCCGGTAATCCACATGTTAACAAGAGTGTAGTAAATATTTTTCAAACTGTGATTCATGTAGCACGTTCGGACAACAGAATTTCACGGTAATGAAACTATGTAAATTAGAATTCTTTTGGGTAGAACTAGCTAGAATAGAATTTTTAGGCGAAAATTGCTTGATTCTCGAATGGGATATTTGGATAAAGCTGGAAAATGAGAGAAAATATTTGTAGATGTAAAGATGCCTTTATGTTGGAAGAAACTTCGGTAATCCACTTTTTCACAACATATTAAACAATCATTTTTCTAATCCGTGATGCATGTACCATTTTTGGAACGTGGAATTTCACGGTGATTGAAACAATGTAAACTACTTGTCTATTCGGTAGAACTCACTTCAAGAGAATTTTTCTGTGAAAAATGCTTCATTTTTGAAACTGGCGCTTGGAAAACGCTGCAAAATCTGAGAAAATACTTCTAAGTATCAATATTCAAAGTTTTGTGATGAAAGTTCGGTAATCCACATGCTAACAAATCTGTAGTGAATATTTGTCGAATCCGTTATGCATGCAGAATGTTTGGAACATGGAATGTCACGGCGAGGAAATTTATTTAAATTATTTTTCCATAGGTTAGAAATCGCTCCAAGGGTTTTTTCCTGAGATAACAGAATGATTTTTGAAACTGGCATTAAGAATAAGCTGCGAACTCAGATTAATCAATTGTAGGTGTAAATATGCCTTGTATGGTGGATGAAAGTTCGGCAATCTGCATACTAACAGCTTTGTAGAGAATATTTGTCGAATCCGAGAACCATGATGAGTGTTCGGAACACAGAATATCACGGTGAGCGAATCCAGGTAAAATACATGTCTCTTGGGTAGCACTGACTCCAAGAGTTCTTTTCTGCAAAATCTGCCTCATTATGGCAACTGGCTTTTGGAAATTTCTTCAAAATCAGAGAAAATGCTTCAAACAGTCAATAAGCCTTGTATTGAGATGGAAGTGCATAAAACCACATGCAAACAAACCTGATGTGAATAATTGTAGAAAGCCTATGCATGTAGCGTGATCGTATGACGGAAATTTCCGGAGATGGAATCTATGTAAATTTCATTTCTATTGGGTAGAATGCGCTCCAAAAATTTTTTCCGGAGAAAACAGCCTGATTTTCGAAACTGGCATTAGGAAAAGGCTGCAAATTCAGAGTTAATGTTTCTAGGTTTTAATATGCCTTGTATGGTGGATGAAAGTTCTGTAATACACATGTACATAACTTATTAAAAATGTTTGTCAAATCAGTGAAGTATGTAGCGTGTTCGGGAATTGGAATGTCACTGTGAGGGAAAATACGTAATTTACATTTCTATTGGGATGTACTTGCTCCACTAGAATTTTTTGTGAATCTGCCTCATTTTCAAAACTGGAATTAGGAAAATCTTTTGAAATATGGGAAAGTGCTTCAAAGTGTCAATATGGCATTTATGGTGGATGAATGTTCGGTAATACTTATGCTACCAACTCTTAGTGAATAATTGTCGAAACCGTGATGCATGTAGCTATTTTGGAACACGGAATTTCACCATGACTGGTTCTATGTAAATTCCATATCTATTGGATAGAACTCGCTCCAAGAGTATTTCTCTGTGAAAACTGCATGATTTTAGAAACTGAGATTAGGAGAAAATTACTAAATGAGAATCAACTTTCTATGTATAAATATAGATTGTAAGGAAGATGAAAGTTCGATAATACAAATGTTCACAACTCATTAAAGTATGTTTGTCAAATCCTTGATGCATGTAACTTGTTCAGAACACGGAACGTCACGGTGAGTGAACTAGTTAAATTACATATCTTTTGGGTAGAACTGGCTCCAAGAACATTTTCTGTGAAATCAGCCTCATTTTCCAAACTGGCGTTAAGGAAAACCTGAGAAATCTGAGAAAATGCTTCTAAGTGTGAATATGCCTTGTATGGTGAAATTAAGTCCGGTAATCCACGTAACCAACTATGAAGGGAATAATTTATGAATCCGTGACTTATTTAGAGTGTTTGGAACATGGAAATTCACGGTAATGAAACTAAGTAAATTAAAATTCTATTGGGTATACATAGCTTGAATAGAATTTTTCGGCGAAAATTGCTTTTTTCTCGAATGTGATGTTTTTATAAAGCTGCGAAATGAGAGAAAATATTTGTAGGTGTAAAGATGCCTTTATGTTGGAAGAAATTTCGGTAATCCACATTTTCACAACATATTAAACAATCTTTTTTCTAATCCGTGATGCATGTACCATTTTTGTAACGTGGAATTTCACGGTGTTTGAAACAATATAAACTATTCTCTATTTGGTAGAACTCATTTCAAGAGAATTTTTCTGTGAAAAATGCTTCATTTTTGAAACTAGCGCTTGGAAAACGCTGCAAAATCTGAGAAAATACTTCTAAGTATCAATATTCAATGTTTTGTGATGAAAGTTCGGTAATCCACATGCTAACAAATCTGTAGTGAATATTTGTCGAATCCGTGATGCATGTAGAATGTTCGGAACATGGAATGTCACGGCGAGGAAATTTATGTAAATTATCTTTCCATAGGTTAGAAATCGCTCCAAGAGTTTTTTCCTGAGATAACAGCCTGATTTTTAAAACTGGCTTTAGGAATATGCTGCGAACTCAGATTAATCAATTGTAGGTGTAAATATGCCTTGTATGGTGGATGAAAGTTCGGCAATCCGCATACTAACATCTCTGTAGAGAATATTTGTCGAATCCGAGATACATGAAGAGTGTTCGGAACACAGAATATTACGGTGAGCGAATCCAGGTAAAATACATGTCTCTTGGGTAGAACTGACTCCAAGAGTTCTTTTCTGCAAAATCTGCCTCATTATGGCAACGGGCATTTGGAAATTTCTTCAAAATCAGAGAAAATGCTTCAAACAGTCAATAAGCCTTGTATTGAGATGGAAGTGCATAAAACCACATGGAAACAAACCTGATGTGAATAATTGTAGAAAGCCTATGCATGTAGTGTGATCGTATGACGGAAATTTCCGGAGATGGAATCTATGTAAATTTCATTTCTATTGGGTAGAATGCGCTCCAAAAATTTTTTCCGGAGGAAACAGCCTGATTTTCGAAACTGGCATTAGGAAAAGGCTGCAAATTCAGAGTTAATGTTTCTAGGTTTTAATATGCCTTGTATGGTGGATGAAAGTTCTGTAATACACATGTACATAACTTATTAAAAATGTTTGTCAAATCCGTGAAGTATGTAGCGTGTTCGGGAATTGGAATGTCACTGTGAGGGAAAATATGTAAATTACATTTCTATTGGGAAGTACTTGCTCCACTAGAAATTTTTGTGAATCTGCCTCATTTTCAAATCTGGAATTAGGAAAATCTTTTGAAATATGGGAAAGTGCTTCAAAGTGTCAATATGGCATTTATGGTGGATGAATATTCGGTAATACTTATGCTACCAACTCTTAGTGAATAATTGTCGAAACCGTGATGCATGTAGCTATTTTGGAACACGGAATTTCACCATGACTGGTTCTATGTAAATTCCATATCTATTGGATAGAACTCGCTCCAAGAGTATTTCTCTGTGAAAACTGCATGATTTTAGTAACTGAGATTAGGAGAAATTTACTAAATCAGAATCAACTTTCTATGTATAATTATAGATTGTAAGGAAGATGAAAGTTCGATAATACAAATGTTCACAACTCATTAAAGTATGATTGTCAAATCCTTGATGCATGTAACTTGTTCAGAACACGGAACATCACGGTGAGTGAACTAGTTAAATTACATATCTTTTGGGTAGAACTGGCTCCAAGAACATTTTCTGTGAAATCAGCCTCATTTTCCAAACTGGCATTAGGAAAATCCTGAGAAATCAGAGAAAATGCTTCTAAGTGTGAATATGCCTTATATGGTGAAATTAAGTCCGGTAATCCATGTAACCAACTATGAAGGGAATACTTTATGAATCCGTGACTTATTTAGAGTGTTTGGAACATGGAAATTCACGGTAATGAAACTAAGTAAATTAAAATTCTATTGGGTATACCTAGCTTGAATAGAATTTTTCGGCGAAAATTGCTTTTTTCTCGAATGTGATGTTTATGTAAAGCTGCGAAATGAGAGAAAATATTTGTAGTTGTAAAGATGCCGTTATGTTGGAAGAAACTTCGGTAATCCACATTTTCACAACATATTAAAGAATTTTTTTCTAATCCGTGATGAAAGTACCATGTTTGGAACGTAGAATTTCACGGTGTTTGAAACAATATAAACTATTGTCTATTTGGTAGAACTCACTTCAAGAGAATTTTTCTGTGAAAAATGCTTTATTTTTGAAACTAGCGCTTGGAAAATGCTGCAAAATCTGAGAAAATAATTCTAAGTATCAATATTCAATTTTTTGTGATGAAAGTTCGGTAATCCTCATGCTAACAAATCTGTAGTGAATATTTGTCGAATCCGTTATGCCTGCAGAATGTTCGGAACACGGAATGTCACGGCGAGGAAATTTATGTAAATTATATTTCCATAGGTTAGAAATTGCTCCAAGAGTTTTTTCCTGAGATAACAGCCTGATTTTTGAAACTGGATTTAGGAATAAGCTGCGAACTCAGATTAATCAATTGTAGGTGTAAATATGCCTTGTATGGTGGATGAAAGTTCGGCAATCCGCATACTAACAACTCTGTAGAGAATATTTTTCGAATCCGAGATACATGAAGTGTGTTCAGAACACAGAATATCATAGTGAGCGAACTAGTTAAAATACAGGTCTCTTGGTTAGAACTCAATCCAAGAGGTTTTTTCTGCGAAATCTGCCTCATTTTCGAAACTGGCATTTGGAAATTTCTTCAAAATCAGAGAAAATGCTTCAAACTGTCAATATGCCTCATATTATGTTGGAAGTTCATAAAGCCACATGCAAACAAACCTGATGTGAATAATTGTAGAAAGCCTATGCATGTAGCGTGATTGTATGACGGAAATTTCCGGAGATGGAATCTATGTAAATTTCATGTCTATTGGGTAGAACATGCTCCAAAAATTTTTTCCGGAGAAAACGGCCTGATTTTCGAAACTGGCATTAGGAAAAGGCGGCAAATTCAGAGTTAATGTTTCTAGGTTTAAATATGCCTTGTATGGTGGATGAAAGTTCTGTAATACACATGTACATAACTCATAAAAATTTTTGTCAAATCCGTGAAGTATGTAGCGTGTTCGGAAATTGGAATGTCACTGTGAGGGAAACTATGTAAATTACATTTCTATGGGAAGTACTTGCTCCACTAGAAATTTTTGTGAATCTGCCTCATTTTCAAAACTGGAATTAGTAAAATATTTTGAAATATGGGAAAGTGCTTCAAAGTGTCAATATGGAATTTGTGGTGAATGAATGTTCGTTAAATCTTTTGCTCCCAACTTTGTAGTGAATATTTTTCGAATCTGTGATGCATGTAGCTATTTTGGATCACGGAATTTCACGATGACGTGTTCTATGTAAATTGAATTTCTATTGGATAGAACTCGCTCCAAGAGAATTTTTCTGGGAAATCTGCATGATTTTAGAAACTGAGATTAGGAGAAATTTACTAAATCAGAATAAAACTATCTATGTATAAATATACATTGTAAGGAAAATGAAAGTTCGATAATACAAATGTTCACAACTCATTAAATATTGTTTGTCAAATCCATGATGCATGTAATGTGTTCAGAACATGGAATGTCACGGTGATTAAAACTCAGTAAATTACATATCTTTTGTGTATAAATCGCTCCAAGAGAATTTTTCTGCGAAATCTGCCTCATTTTTAAACTGGCGTTAAAACTAACATGTGAAACCTGAGAAAATATTTCAAAGTGTCAGTAGCCTAGTATGGTGAATGAAAGTGCTGTAATCCACATGCTAACAACTATGTAGTGAATATTTGTCGAATCCGAGATGCATGTAGCGTGTTCAGAACATGGAAAATCAAGATAAGCGAATCCAAGTAAATTACATGTCTATAAGTTAGAACCTGCTCCAAGAGTTTTTTGACGTGAAATCTGCCTCATTTTCGAAAGTGGCATTTGGAAATCTCTGTGAAATCTGAGAAAATCCTTCTAAGCATCAATATGCCTTGTATTGTGATGAAAGTCCTGTCATCCTCATGCAAACAACTGTATAGTTTATGTTTTTTGTATCTTTTCTACATGTAATGTGTTTGAAACACGTAATTTTACAGCGGGGTAATCTATGTAATTTACGTATCTAATGGGTAGAACACACTCCAACATTTTTTTCCTTTGAAAACAGCCTGATTTTCGAAACTGCTATTAAGAAAAAGCTGCGAACTCAGAGTTAATATTTATAAGTGTCAATATGCCTTGTATGGTGGATGAAAGATCTGTAATACACATGTACATTACTCCTTAAAAATGTTTCTCAAATCCTTGATGTATGTAGTCTGTTCGAAAATTGGAATTTCACTGTGAGTGAAACTAGTAAATTATATTTCTATTAGGAAGTACTTGCTCCACGAGAATTTTTTGTGAATCTGCCTCATTTTCAAAACTGGAATTAGGAAAATATTTTGAAATATGGGAAAGTGCTTCAAAGTGTCAATATGGCATTTATGGTGGGTGAATGTTAGGTAATTCTTATGCTACAAATTCTGTAGTGAATATTTGTCGAATCTGTGATGCGTGTAGCAATTTTGGAACACGGAATTTCACGCTGACGGGTTCTATGTAAATTGCATGTCTATTGGATAGAACTCGCACCTAGAGTATTTCTCTGTGAAAACTGCATGATTTTAGAAACTGAGATTAGGAGAAATCTACTAAATCAGAATAAAACTTTCTATGTATAAATATACATTGTAAAGAAGATGAAAGTTCGATAATAAAATGTTCACAACTCATTAAATTATGTTTGTCCAATCCGTGATGCATGTAACGTGTTCAGAACACGGAATGTCAAGGTGAGTAAAACTAGGTTAATTACATATCTTTTGTGTATAACTCGCTCCAAGAGCATTTTTCTGCCAAATCTGCATCATTTTCTAAACTGGCATTAAAACTAAACTGTGAAACCTGAGAAAATATTTCAAAGTGTCAGTAAGCCTTGTATGGTGGATGAAATTGCATTAATTCACATGCTAACAACTATGTAGTGAATATTTGTTGAATCCGAGATGCATGTAGCGTGTTCAGAACACTGAATTTCACGGTGATCGAATCCATGTAAATTACATGTCTATAGGTTAGAACCTGCTCCAAGAGGTTTTTGCCGTGAAATCTGCCTCATTTTAGAAACTGGCGTTTGGAAAACTCTGTGAAATCAGAGAAAAATCTTCTAAGCATCAATATGCCTTGTATTGTGATGAAAGTCCTGTCATCCTCATGCAAACAACCCTATAGTTTATTTTGTCGAATCTCTTCTGCATGAAGTGTGTTGGAAACACGTAATTTCACAACGGGGGAATCTATATAATTTATGTACCTATTGGGTAGAAAACGCTCCAAAAGCTTTTCTTTTGAAAACTGCCTGATTTTCAAAACAGCTATGAGGAAATAGCTGCGAACTCAGAGTAAATGTTTCTACGTGTCAATATGCCTTGTATGGAGGATGAGAGACCTGTAATACACATGTACATAACTCATTAAAAATGTTTCTCAAATCCTTGATATATGTAGCCTGTTCTGAACATGGTCTTTCTCGGTGAGGGAAGTTATGTATATTACATATCTATTGGTTAGAACCCTCTCCAGGAGAGTTTTACTGAAAAATCTGCCTCAGTTTCAAAACTGGTGTTATGAAAACGCGGTGAAATCAGAGTAAATGCTTTAATGTGACATTATGTCTTCAATGGTTTATTAAAGATCGGTAATTCACATGCTAACAACTCAGCAGTGAATATTTGTTGAATCCTTGGTGCATGAACCGTTTTTTAGGAACAAGGTATGTTACGGGGACGGTATATAGGAAAATAAGATGTCTATTGGATGGAACATGGAACAAGAGGATTTTTCTGTGATAACTGCCTGATTTTCAAAACTGACTTTAGGACAATTCTGCAAAATGTGAGTAAATGTTTCTAGGTGAATACATGTCTTGTAAGGTGGATGAAAATTTGATAATCCACATGCTCACATTCATTAAAGAATGATTGTCGAAACCTTGATGCATGTAACATGTTCAGAACACGGAAAGTCACGGTGAGTGAACTCGTTAAATTACATATCATTTGGGTAGAAATGGCTCCAAGAACATTTTCTTTAAAGTCAGCCTCCTTTTCCAAACTGGCGTTAGGAAAAAGCTGAGAAATCTGAGAAAATGCTTCTAAGTGTGAATATGCCTTGAATGGGGAATTTAAGTCCGGTAATCCACGTAACCAGCTATGAAGGGAATACATTTCGAATCCGTGACTTATTTAGCGTGTTTGGAACACAGAAATTCACGGTAATGAAACTATGTAAATTTAACTTCTATTGGGTAGAACTAGCTTGCATAGAATTTTTCTGTGCAAATTGCATGATTTTTTGAATTTGATGTTTGGATAAAACTGCAAAATCAGAGTGAATACTTGTAGGTGTAAATATGCCTTGTATGGTGGATGTAAGATTGGTAATCCAAACGCTAACATCTCTGTAGTTAATATTTGTCGAATCCGAGACACATGAAATGTGTTCGGAACACAAAATGTCATGAAGAGCACATCTATGTAAATTACCTTTCATTTCGGTAGAAGTCACTCCAAGAGCATTTTTCTGCAAAATCTACCTCATTTTCAAATCTGGCGTTAGGTAAAATCTTCGAAATATGAGAAAATGCTTGTAAGTGTCAATATGACTTGATTGGTGGATGAAAGTCCGGTAATCCACATGTTAACAAGAGTGTAGTAAATATTTTACAAGCCGTTATTTATTTATTGCGTTCGGAAAACTGAATTTCACGGTAATGAAACTATGTAAATTAGAATACTATTGGGTAGAACTAGCTAGAATATAATTTTTTGGAGAAAATTGCTTGATTCTCGAATGGGATGTTTGGATAAAGCTGTGAAATGAGAGAAAATATTTGTAGGTGTAAAGATGCCTTTATGTTGTAAGAAAGTCCGGTAATCCATATTTTCACAACATATTAAAGAATCTTTTTTCTAATCTGTGATGCATGTACCATGTTCGGAACGTGAAATTTCACGGTGATTGAAACAATGTAAACTACTTGTCGATTCAGTAGAACTCACTTCAAGAGACTTTTTCTGTGAAAACTGCTTCATTTTTGAAACTAGCCCTTGGAAAACGCTGCAAAATCTGAGAAAATATTTCTAAGTATCAATATTCAAAGTTTTGTGATGAAAGTTCGGTAATCCACATCCAAACAAATCTGTAGTGAATATTTGTCGAATCCGTTTTGCATGTAGAATGTTCGGAACACGGAATGTCACGGCGAGGATATTTAAGAAAATTACCTTTCCATAGTTTAGAAATCACTCCAAGAGTTTTTTGCTGAGATAACATCCTGATTTTTGAAACTCGTATTAGGAATAAGCTGTGAACTCAGATTAAATAATTGTAGGTGTAAATATGCCTTGTATGGTGGATGAAAGTTCGGCAATCCGCATACTAACAACTCTGTAGAGTATATTTGTCGAATCCGAGATACATGAAGAGTGTTCGGATCACAGAATATCACAGTGAGCGAATCTATTTAAAGTACATATCTCTTGGTTAGAACCCACTCCAAGGGTTGTTTTTTGCGAAATCTGCCTCATTATGTCAACTGGCAATTGGAAATTTTTTCAAAATCAGAGAAAATGCTTCAAACTGTCAATATGCCTTGTATTGTGATGGAAGTTCATAAAGCCACATGCAAACAAACCTGATGTGAATTATTGTAGAAAGCCTATGCATGTAGCGTGATCATATGACGGAAATTTGCAGAGATGGAATCTACGTAAATTTTCATGTCTTTTGGGTAGAACCCGCTCCAAAAAATTTTTCCAGAGAAAACGGCCTGATTTTTGAAACTGGCATTAAGAAAAGGCTGCAAATTCAGAGTTAATGTTTCAAGGTTTAAATATGCCTTGTATGGTGGATGAAAGTTCTCTAATACACATGTACATAACTCATTAAAAATGTTTGACAACTCCGTGAAGTATGTAGCTTGTTTGGGAATTGGAATGTCACTCTGAGGGAAACTATGTAAATTACATTTCTATGGGAAGTACTTGCTCCACAGGAAATTTTTGTGAATCTGCCTCAGTTTCAAAACTGGCATTAGGAAAATCTTTTGAAATATGGGAAAGTGCTTCAAAGTGTCAATATGGCATTTATGGTGGATGAATGTTCGGGAAACCTTAAGCTACCAATTCTGTAGTGAATATTTATCGAATTAGTTATGCGTGTATCTATATTGGAACACGGAATTTCACGCTGATGGGTTCTATGTAAATTGCATGTCTATTGGATAGAACTCGCTCCAAGAAGATTTCTCTGGGAAAACTGCATGATTTTAGAAACTGAGATTAGGAGAAATCTTCTAAATCAGAATAAAACTTTCTATGTATAAATATACATTGTAAGGAAGATGAAAGTTCGATAATACAAATGTTCTCAACTCATTAAAGGTTGTTTGTCAAATCCGTGATGGGTGTAACGTGTTCAGAACACGGAATGTCACGGTGAGTAAAACTAGGTAAATTACATATCTTTTGTGTATAACTCGCTCCAAGAGCATTTTTCTGCCAAATCTGCCTCATTATCTAAACTGGCATTAAAACTGAACTATGAAATCTGAGAAAATACTTCAAAGTGTCGGTAAGCATTGTCTGGTGGATGAAAGAGCTTTAATCCACATGCTACCAACTATGTAGTGAATATTTGTCGAATCCGAGATGCATGTAGTGTGTTCAGAACACGGAATTTCACGGTGTGAGTATCCATGTAAATTACATCTCTATAGGTTAGAACCTGCTCCAAGAGATTTTTCCCTTGAAATCTGACTCAGTTTCGAAACTGGTGTTTGCAAAGTTCTGTGAAATAAGAGAAAATCCTCCTAAGCATCAATAAGCCTTGTATTGTGATGAAAGTCCTGTCATCCTCATGCAAACAAATCGAAAGTTTATTTTTGTCGAAACTTTTCTGAATGTAGTGTGTTCGAAACACGTAATTTCACAGCGGGGGAATCTATGTAATTTACTTACCTATTGGGTAGAACACGCTCCAAAAGTTTTTTCCTTTGAAAACGGCCTGATTTTGGAAACTGCTATTAGGAAATAGCTGCGAACACAGATTTAATGTTTCTATGTGTCAATATGACATATATGGTGGATGAAAGACCTGAAATACACATGTACATAACTCATTAAAAATGTTTCTCAAATCCTTGATATATGTAGCCTGTTCAGAACATGGACTTTCTCGCTGAGGGAAGCTATATAAACTACATATATATTGGTTAGAACCCTCTCCAGGAGAGTTTTACTGAAAAATCTGCCTCAATTACGAAACTGGTGTTATGAAAACGCTGTGAAATCAGAGTAAATGCTTTAAGGTGACAATATGTCTTCAATTCTTTATTAAAGATCGCTAATTCACATGCGAAAAACTCAGCAGAGTATATTTGTTGAATCCTTGGGGCATGAAAGTTTTTTTAGGAACACGGAATGTTACAGTGACAGTATCTAGGAAAATTAGATGTCTATTGGATGGAACATGCAAGAAGAGGATTTTTCTGTGAAAATTGCCTGATTTTCGAAACGGATATTAGGACAATTCTGCGAAATGTGAGTAAATGTTTCTAGGTGAAAACATGTCTTGTAAGGTGGATGAAAATTTGATAATCCACATGCTCACACTCATTAAAGAATGATTGTCGAATCCTTGATGCATGTAACATGTTCAGAAAACGGAATGTCACGGTGAGTGAACTCGTTAAATTACATCTTTTGGGTAGAACTGGCTCCAAGAACATTTTCTGTGAAATCAGCCTCATTCTCCAAACTGGCGTTAGGAAAATCCTGAGAAATCAGAGAAAATGCTTCTAAGTGTGAATATGCCTTGAATGGGGAATTTAAGTCTGTTAATCCACGTAACCAGCTATGAAGGGAATAATTTTCGTATCCGTGACTTATTTAGCGTGTTTGGAACACGGAAATTCACGGTAATGAAACTATGTAAATTAAAATTCTATTGGGTAGATCTAGCTTGAATAGAATTTTTCTGCGCAAATTGCATGATTTTCGAATTTGACGTTTGGATAAATCTGTGAAATGAGAGTAAATACTTGCAGGTGTAAATATGCCTATTATGGTGGATGTAAGATTTGTAATCCAAACGCTAACATCTCTGTAGTTAATATTTGTCGAATCCGAGATACATGAAATGTGTTCCGAACACAAAATGTCATGATGAGCACATCTATGTAAATTACCTCTCTATTGGGTAGAACTCGCTCCAAGAGCATTTTTCTGCAAAATCTGCCTCATTTTCAAATCTGGCGTTAGGAAAAATCTTCGAAATATGAGATAATGCTTCTAAGTGTCAATATGACTTTATTGGTTGATGAAAGTCCGGTAATCCACATGTTGACAAATGTTTAGTATATATTTTTCAAACCGTGATTCATGTATCACGTTCGGAAAACAGAATTTCACGGTAATGAAACTATGTAAATTAGAATTATATTGGGAAGAACTAGCTAGAATAGAATATTTCTGTGAAAATTTATTGATTCTCGATTGGGATGTTTGGATAAAGCTGCGAAATGAGAGAAAATATTTGTAGGTGTAAAGATGCCTTTATGTTGGAAGAAATTTCGGTAATCCATATTTTCACAACATATTAAAGAATCTTTTTTCTAATCAGTAATGCATGTACCATGTTCGGAACGTGGAATTTCACGGTGATTGAAACAATATAAACTACTTGTCTATTCGGTAGAACTCACTTCAAGATAATTTCTCTGTGAAAACTCCTTCATTTTTGAAGCTGGCGATTGGAAAATGCTGCAAAATCTGAGAAAATACTACTAAGAATCAATATTCAAATTTTTGTGATGAAAGTTCGGTAACCCACATGCTAACAAATCTGTAGTGAATATTTGTCGAATCCGTTTTGCATGTAGAAAGTTCTGAACACGGAAGGTCACAGTGAGGAAATTTATGTAAATTAACTTTCCATAGGTTAGAAATCGCTCCAAGAGTTTTTTCCTGAGATAACAGCCTGATTTTTGAAACTGGAGTTAGGAATAAGCTGCGAACTCAAATTAATCAATTGTAGGTGTAAATATGCCTTGTATGGTGGATGAAAGTTCGGCAATCCGCATACTAACAACTCCGTAGAGAATATTTGTCGAATCCGAGATACATGAAGAGTGTTCGGAACACAGAATATCACAGTGAGCGAATCTATGTAAAATACATGTCTCTTTGTTAGAACTCAATGCAAGAGTTTTTTTCTGCGAAATCTGCCTCATTTTCGAAACTGGCATTTGGAAATTTCTTCAAAATCAGAGAAAATGCTTCAAACTGTCAATATGCCTTGTATTGTGATGGAAGTTCATAAAGCCACATGCAAACAAACCTGATGTGAATAATTGTAGAAAGCCTATGCATGTAGCGTGATCGTATGACGGAAATTACCCGGAGATGGAATCTATGTAAATTTCATGTCTATTGGGTCGAACTGGCTCCAAAAATTTTTTCAGGAGAAAACAGCATGATTTTCGAAACTGGCATTAGGAAAAGGCTGCAAATTCAGAGTTAAAGTTTCTAGGTTTAAATATGCCTTGTATGGTGGATGAAAGGTCTGTAATACACATGTACATAACTCATTAAAAATGTTTGTCAAATTCGAGAAGTATGTAGCTTGTTCGGGAATTGGGTTGTCACTGTGAGGGAAACTATGTAAATTACATTTCTATTGGGAAGTACTTGCTCCACGAGAATTTTTTGTGAATCTGCCTCATTTTCAAAACTGGAATTAGGAAAATTTTTTGAAATATGGGAAAGTGCTTCAAAGTGTCAATATGGCATTTATGGTGGATGAATGTTAGGTAATTCTTATGCTACAAATTCTATAGTGAATATTTGTCGAAACCGTCATGCGTGTAGGTAATTTGGAACACGGAATTTCACGCTGATGTGTTCTATGTAAATTGCATGTCAATTTGATAGGACTCGCACCAAGAGGTATTCTCTGTGAAAACTGCATGATTTTAGAACCTGAGATTAGGAGAAATCTACTAAATCAGAATAAAACTTTCTATGTATAAATATACAATGTAAGGAAGATGAAAGTTCGATAATACAAATGTTCACAACTCATTAAATTATGTTTGTCAAATCCGTGAAGTATGTAGCGTGTTCGGAAATTGGAATGTCAGTGTGAGGGAAACTATGTAAATTACATTTCTATTGGGAAGCTCTTGCTCCACGAGAATATTTGGTGAATCTGCCTCATTTTCAAAACTGGCATTAGGAAAATATTTTGAAATATGGGAAAGTGCTTCAAACTGTGAATATGGCATTTATGGTGGATGAATGTTCCGTAATCATTATGCTACCAACACTGTAGTGAATGTTTGTCGAATCCGTGATGCATGTAACCTGTTCAGAATATGGAATGTCACGGTGAGTAAAACTAGTTAAATTATATATCTTTTGTGTATAACTCGCTCCAAGAATTTTTTCCGCCAAATCTGCCTCATTTTCTAAACTGGCATTAAAACTAAACTGTGAAATCTGAGAAAATTCTTCAAAGTGAAAGTAAGCCTTGTATGGTGGATGAAAGTGCTGTAATCCACATGCTAACAACTATGTAGTGAATATTTGTCGAATCCGAGATACATGTAGTGTGTTCAGAACACGGAATTTCACGGTGATCGAATCCATGTTTATTACATGTCTATAGGTTAGAACCTGCTCCAAGAGGTTTTTGCCGTGAAGTCTGCATCAGTTTCGAAACTGGCATTTGGAAATCTCTGTGAAATCAGAGAAAATGCTTCTAAACATCAATATGCCTTGTATTGTGATGAAAGTCTTTTCATCCTCATGCAAACAATCTCTATAGTTTATTTTGTCGAAATCTTTTCTGCATGTGGATGTGTTCGGTACATGTAATTTCACAGCGGAGGAATCTATGTAATTTACGTATCTATTGGGTAGAACACGCTCCAACATTTATTTCCTTTGAAAACTGCCTGATTTTCGAAACTGCTATTAGGGAAAAGCTGCGAACTCAGAGTTAATGTTTCTATGTGTCAATATGCCTTGTATGGTGGATGAAAGATCTGTAATACACATGTACATAACTCATTAAAAATGTTTCTCAAATCCTTGATATATGTAGCCTTTTCGGAACACGGTCTTTCTCGGTGAGGGAAGCTATATATATTACATATCTATTGGTTAGAACACTCTCCAGGAGAGTTTTACTGAAAAATCTGCCTCAGTTACGAAACTGGAGTTATGAAAATGCTGTGAAATCTGAGTAAATATTTTAAGGTGACAATATGTCTTCAATGGTTTATTAAAGATCGGTAATTCACATGCTATCAACTCAGCAGTGAATATTTGTTGAATCCTTGGTGCATGAAACTTTTTTTAGGAACACGGAATGTTACGGTGATGGTATCTGTGAAAATGAGATGTCTATTGGATGGAACATGCAACAAGAGGATTTTTCTGGGAAAACTGCCTGATTTTCGAAACTGACGTTAGGAAAATTCTGCGAAATGTGAGTAAATGTTTCTAGGTGAAAATATGTCTTGTAAGGTGGATGAAAATTTGATAATCCACATGCTCACACTCATTAAAGAATGATTGTCGAATCCTTGATGCATGTAACATGTTCAGAACACAGAATATCACGGTGAGTGAACTACTTAAATTACATACCTTTTGGGTAGAACTGGCTCCAAGAACATTTTCTGTGAAATCAGCATTATTTTCCACACTGGCGTTAGGAAAATCCTGAGAAATCAGAGTAAATGCTTCTAAGTGTGAATATGCCTTGAATGGGGAATTTAAGTCCGGTAATCCACGTAACCAACTATGAAGGGAATACTTTTCGAATCCGTGACTTATTTAGCGTGTTTGGAAAACGGAAATTCACGGTAATGAAACTATGTAAATTAAAATACTTTTGGGTAGAACTAGCTTGAATAGAATTTTTTGCGCAAATTGCATGATTTTCGAATTTGAGGTTTGGATAAAATTGCGAAATGAGTGTAAATACTTGTAGGTGTTAATACGCCTTGTATGGTTGATTTAAGATTGGTAATCCAAATGCTAACATCTCTGTAGTGAATATTTGTCGAATCCGAGATACATGAAATGTGTTTGGAACACAAAATGTCATGATGAGCACATCAATGTAAATTACCTGTCTATTGGGTAGAACTCGCTCCAAGAGCATTTTTCTGCAAAATCTGCCTCACTTTCATATCTGGCGTTAGGAAAAATCTTCGAAATATGAGAAAATGCTTCTAAGTGTAAATACGACTTGATTGGTGGATGAAAGTCCGGTAATCCACATGTTAACAAGAGTTTAGTAAATATTTTTGAAACCGTGATTCATGTAGTGCGTACGAAAAACAGAATATCACGGTAATGAAACTATGTATATTACAATTCTATTGGGTAGAACTAGCTAGAATAGAATATTTCAGCGAAAATTGCTTGATTCTTGAATGTGATGTTAGGATAAAGCTGCGAAATGAGAGAAAATATTTGTAGGTGTAAAGATGCCTTTATGTTGGAAGAAAGTACGGTAATCCACATTTTCACAACATATTAAAGAATCTTATTTCTAATCCGTGATGCATGTATCATGTTCGGGATGTGGAAATTCACGGTGATTGAAACAATGTAAACTACTTGTCTATTTGGTAGAACTAACTTCAAGAGAAATTTTCTGTGAAAACTGCTTCATTTTTGAAACTGGCGCTTGGAAAATGCTGCAAAATCTGAGAAAATACTTCTAAGTATCAATATTCAATGTTTTGTGATGAAAGTTCGGTAATCCACATGCTAATAAATCTGTAGTGAATATTTGGAGAATCCTATATTCATGTAGAATGTTCGGAACACGGATGTCACGGTGAGTGAACTACTTAAATTACATATCTTTTGGGTAGAACTGGCTCCAAGAACATTTTCTTTGAAATCAGCCTCATTTTCCAAACTGGCATTAGGAAAATCCTGAGAAATCAGAGAAAATGATTTTAAGAGTGAAGATGCCTTAAATGGGGAATTTAAGTCCGGTAATCCACGTAACCAACTATGAAGGGAATACTTTTCGAATCCGTGACTTATTTAGCGCGTTCGGAAAACAGAATTTCACGGTAATGAAACTATGTTAATTAGAATTCTATTGGGTAGAACTAGCTAGAATAGAATTTTTCGGCGAAAACTGCTTGATTCTCGAATGTGATGTGTGGATAAAGCTGCGAAATGAGAGAAAATATTTGTAGGTGTAAAAATGCCTTTATGTTGGAAGAAAGTTCGGTAATCCACATTTTCACAACATGTTAAAGAATCTTTTTTCTAATCCGTGATGCATGTACCATGTTCGGAACTTGGAATTTCACGGTGTTTGAAACAATGTAAACTATTTGTTGATTTGGTAGAACTCACTTCAAGTGTACTTTTCTGTGAAAACTGCTTCATTTTTGAAACTGGTGCTTGGAAAACGCTGCAAAATCTGAGAAAATACTGCTAAGTATCAATATTCAATGTTTTGTGATGAAAGTTCGGTAATCCACATGCTAACAAATATGTAGTGAATATTTGTCGAATCCGTTATTCATGAAGAATGTTCGGAACACGGAATGTAACAGTGAGGACATTTATGTAAATTAACTTTCCATAGGTTAGAAATCGCTCCAAGAGATTTTTCCTGAGATAACAGCCTGATTTTTGAAACGCGTTAGGAATAAGCTGTGAACTCAAATTAATCAATTGTAGGTGTAAATATGCCTTGTATGGTGGATGAAAGTTCGGCAATCCGCATACTAACAACTCTGTTGAGAATATTTGTCGAATCCGAGATACATGAAGAGTGTTCGGAACACAGAATATCACGGTGAGCGAATCTAGGTAAAATACATGTCTCTTGGTTAGAACTCAATCCAAGAGTTTTTTTTGCGAAATCTGCCTCATTTTCGAAACTGGCATTTGGAAATTCCTTCAAAATCAGAGAAAATGCTTGAAACTGACAATATGCCTTATATTGTGATGGAAGTTCATAAAGCCACATGCAAACAAACCTGATGTGACTAATTGTAGAAAGCCTATGCGTGTAGCGTGATCGTATGACGGAAATTTCCGGAGATGGAATCTATGTAAATTTCATGCCTATTGGGTAGAACTCGCTCCAAATTTTTTTCTGGAGAAAAGAGCATGATTTTCGAAACTGGCATTTGGAAAAGGCTGCAAATTCAGAGTTAATGTTTCTACGTTTAAATATGCCTTGTATGGTGGATGAAATTTCTGTAATACACATGTACATAACTCATTAAAATGTTTGTCAAATCCGAGAAGTATGTAGCGTTTTCGGGAATTGGAATGTCACTGTGAGGGAAACTATGTAAATTACATTTCTATTGGGAAGTACTTGCTCCACGAGAATTTTTTGTGAATCTGCCTCATTTTCAAAACTGGCATTAGGAAAATCTTTTGAAATATGGGAAAGTGCTTCAAAGTGTCAATATGGCATTTATGGTGGATGAATGTTAGGTAATTCTTATGCTACCAATTCTGTAGTGAATATTTGTCGAATCCGTCATGCGTGTAGGTATTTTGGAACACGGAATTTCACGCTGATGAGTTCTATGTAAATTGCATGTCTATTGGAGAGAACTCGCTCCAAGAGGTTTTCTCTGTGAAAACTGCATGATTTTAGAAACTGAGATTAGGAGAAATCTACTAAATCAGAATAAAACTTTCTATGTATAAATATACATTGTAAGGAAGATGAAAGTTCGATAATACAAATGTTCACAACTCATTAAAGTATGTTTGTCAAATCCGTGATGCATGTTACGTGTTCAGAACACGGAATGTCACGGTGAGTAAAACTAGGTAAATTACATATCTTTTGTGTATAACTCGCTCCAAGAACATTTTTCCGCCAAATCTGCCTCATTTTCTAAACTGGCGTTAAAACTAACCTGTGAAATCTGAGAAAATTCTTCAAAGTGTCAGTAAGCCTTGTAGTGGTGGATGAAAGTGCTGTAATCCACATGCTAACAACTATGTAGTGAATATTTGTCGAATCCGAGATACATGTAGTGTGTTCAGAACACGGAATTTCACGGTGATCGAATCCATGTTTATTACATGTCTATAGGTTAGAACCTGCTCCAAGAGGTTTTTGCCGTGAAATCTGCCTCAGTTTCGAAACTGGCATTTTGAAAGCTCTGTGAAATCAGAGAAAATGCTTCTAAGCATCAATATGCCTTGTATTGTGATGAAAGTCCTGTCATCCTCATGCAAACAACTCTATAGTTTATTTTTGTCGAATCTTTTCTGCATGTGGTGTGTTCGGTACACTTAATTTCACAGCGTGGGAATCTATGTAATTTACGTACCTATTGGGTAGAACACGCTCCAACAGTTTTTTCCTTTGAAAACTGCCTGATTTTCGAAACTGCTATTAGGAAAAAGCTGCGAACTCAGAGTTAATGTTTCTATGTGTCAATATGCCTTGTATGGTGGATGAAAGTTCTGTAATACACATGTACATAACTCATCAAAAATGTTTCTCTAATCCTTGATGTATGTAGCCTGTTCAGAACACGGTCTTTCTCAGTGAGGGAAGCTATGTATATTACATATCTATTGGTTAGAACCCTCTCCAGGGGAGTTTTACTGAAAAATCTGCCTCAGTTTCGAAACTGGTGTTATGAAAACGCTGTGAAATCACAGTAAATGTTTAAAGGTGACAATATGTATTCAATGGATAATTAAAGATCGGTAATTCACATGCTAACAACTCAGCAGTGAATATTTGTTGAATCCTTGGTGCATCAACAGTTTTTTAGGATCACGGAATGTTACGGTGATGGTATCTGTGAAAATGAGATGTCTATTGGATGGAACATGCAACAAGAGGATTTTTCTGGGAAAACTGCCTGATTTTCAAAACTGACGTTAGGAAAATTCTGCGAAATGTGAGTAAATGTTTCTAGGTGAAAACATGTCTTGTAAGGTGGATGAAAATTTGATAATCCACATGCTCACACTCATTAAAGAATGATTGTCGAACCCTTGATGCATGTAACATGTTCAGAACACGGAATGTCACGGTGAGTGAACTACTTAAATTACAAATCTTTTGGGTAGAACTGGCTCCAAGAACATTTTCTGTGAAATCAGCCTCATTTTCCAAACTGGCGTTAGGAAAATCCTGAGAAATCAGAGAAAATGCTTCTAAGTGTGAATATGCCTTGAATGGGGAATTTAAGTCCGGTAATCCACGTAACCAACTATGAAGGGAATACTTTTCGAATCCGTGACTTATTTAGCGTGTTTGGAACACGGAAATTCACGGTAATGAAACTATGTAAATTAAAATTCTATTGGGTAGAACTAGCTTGAATAGAATTATTCTGCGCAAATTGCATGATTTTGGAATTTGACGTTTGGATAAAACTGCGAAATGAGAGTAAATACTTGTAGGTGTAAATATGCCTGGTATGGTGGATGTAAGATTGGTAATCCAAATGCTAACATCTCTGTAGTGAATATTTGTCGAATCCGAGATACATGAAATGTGTTCGGAACACAAAATGTCATGATGAGCACATCTATGTAAATTACCTGTCTATTGGGTAGAACTCGCTCCAAGAGCATTTTTCTGCAAAATCTGCCTCATTTTCAAATCTGGCGTTAGGAAAAATCTTCGAAATATGAGAAAATGCTTCTAAGTGTCAATATGACTTGATTGGTGGATGAAAGTCCGGTAATCCACACGTTAACAAGAGTTTAGTAAATATTTTTCAAACCGTGATTCATGTAGCGCGTTCGAAAAACAGAATTTCACGGTAATGGAACTATGTAAATTAGAATTCTATTGGGTAGAACTAGCTAGAATAGAATATTTCAGCGAAAATTGCTTGATTCTTGAATGTGATGTTTGGATAAAGCTGCGAAATGAGAGAAAATATTTGTAGGTGTAAAGATGCCTTTATGTTGGAAGAAAGTTCAGTAATCCACATTTTCACAACATATTAAAGAATCTTTTTTATTCCGTGATGCATGTACCATGTTCGGTATGTGGAATTTCAAGGTGATTGAAAGAATGTAAACTACTTGTCTATTCGGTAGAACTCACTTCAAGAGAATTTTTCTGTGAAAACTGCTTCATTTTTGAAACTGGCGCTTGGAAAACGCTGCAAAATCTGAGAAAATACTTCTAAGTAACAATATTCAATGTTTTGTGATGAAAGTTCGGTAATCCACATGCTAACAAATTTGTAGTGAATATTTGGCGAATCCCATATTCATGTAGAATGTTCGGAACACGGAATGTCACGGTGAGTGAACTACTTAAATTACATATCTTTTGGGTAGAACTGGCTCCAAGAACATTTTCTTTGAAATCAGCCTCATTTTCCAAACTGGCATTAGGAAAATCCTGAGAAATCAGAGAAAATGATTTTAAGAGTGAAGATGCCTTGAATGGGGAATTTAAGTCCGGTAATCCACGTAACCAACTATGAAGGGAATACTTTTCGAATCCGTGACTTATTTAGCGCGTTCGGAAAACAGAATTTCACAGTAATGAAACTATGTTAATTAGAATTCTATTGGGTAGAACTAGCTAGAATAGAATTTTTCGGCGAAAACTGCTTGATTCTCGAATGTGATGTGTGGATAAAGCTGCGAAATGAGAGAAAATATTTGTAGGTGTAAAGATGCCTTTATGTTGGAAGAAAGTTCGGTAATCCACATTTTCACAACATGTTAAAGAATCTTTTTTCTAATCCGTGATGCATGTACCATTTTCGGAACTTGGAATTTCACGGTGTTTGAAACAATGTAAACTATTTGTCGATTTGGTAGAACTCACTTCAAGTGTAACTTTTCTGTGGAAAACTGCTTCATTTTGAACTGGTGCTTGGAAAACGCTGCAAAATCTGAGAAAATACTTCTAAGTATCAATATTCAATGTTTTGTGATGAAAGTTCGGTAATCCACATGCTAACAAATCTGTAGTGAATATTTGTCGAATCCGTTATTCATGAAGAATGTTCGGAACACGGAATGTAACAGTGAGGAAATTTATGTAAATTAACTTTCCATAGGTTAGAAATCGCTCCAAGAGATTTTTCCTGAGATAACAGCCTGATTTTTGAAATGCGTTAGGAATAAGCTGCGAACTCAAATTAATCAATTGTAGGTGTAAATATGCCTTGTATGGTGGATGAAAGTTCGGCAATCCGCATACTAACAACTCTGTTGAGAATATTTGTCGAATCCGAGATACATGAAGAGTGTTCGGAACACAGAATATCACGGTGAGCGAATCTAGGTAAAATACATGTCTCTTGGGTAGAACTCAATCCAAGAGTTTTTTTTGCGAAATCTGCCTCATTTTCGAAACTGGCATTTGGAAATTCCTTCAAAATCAGAGAAAATGCTTGAAACTGACAATATGCCTTGTATTGTGATGGAAGATCATAAAGCCACATGCAAACAAACCTGATGTGACTAATTGTAGAAAGCCTATGCATGTAGCGTGATCGTATGACGGAAATTTCCGGAGATGGAATCTATGTAAATTTCATGCCTATTGGGTAGAACTCGCTCCAAATTTTTTTCTGGAGAAAAGAGCATGATTTTCGAAACTGGCATATGGAAAAGGCTGCAAATTCAGAGTTAATGTTTCTACGTTTAAATATGCCTTGTATGGTGGATGAAATTTCTGTAATACACATGTACATAACTCATTAAAAATGTTTGTCAAATCCGAGAAGTATGTAGCGTTTTCGGGAATTGGAATGTCACTGTGAGGGAAACTATGTAAATTACATTTCTATTGGGAAGTACTTGCTCCACGAGAATTTTTTGTGAATCTGCCTCATTTTCAAAACTGGCATTAGGAAAATCTTTTGAAATATGGGAAAGTGCTTCAAAGTGTCAATATGGCATTTATGGTGGATGAATGTTAGGTAATTCTTATGCTACCAATTCTGTAGTGAATATTTGTCGAATCCGTCATGCGTGTAGGTATTTTGGAACACGGAATTTCACGCTGATGGGTTCTACGTAAATTGCATGTCTATTGGAGAGAACTCGCTCCAAGAGGTTTTCTCTGTGAAAACTGCATGATTTTAGAAACTGAGATTAGGAGAAATCTACTAAATCAGAATAAAACTTTCTATGTGTAAATATACATTGTAAGGAAGATGAAAGTTCGATAATACAAATGTTCACAACTCATTAAAGTATGTTTGTCAAATCCGTGATGCATGTTAACGTGTTCAGAACACGGAATGTCACGGTGAGTAAAACTATGGTAAATTACATATCTTTTGTGTATAACTCGCTCCAAGAATATTTTTCCTGCCAAATCTGCCTCATTTTCTAAACTGGCGTTAAAACTAACTTTGAAATCTGAGAAAATTCTTCAAAGTGATCAGTAAGCCTTGTAGGGTGGATGAAAGTGCTGTAATCCACATGCTAACAACTATGTAGTGAATATTTGTCGAATCCGAGATACATGTAGTGTGTTCAGAACACGGAATTTCACGGTGATCGAATCCATGTTTATTACATGTCTATAGGTTAGAACCTGCTCCAAGACGATTTGCCGTGAAATCTGCCTCAGTTTCGATACTGGCATTTGGAAAGCTCTGTGAAATCAGAGAAAATGCTTCTAAACATCAATATGCCTTGTATTGTGATGAAAGTCCTGTCATCCTCATGCAAACAACTCTATAGTTTATTTTTGTCGAATCATTTCTGCATGTGGTTTGTTCGGTACACGTAATTTCACAGCGGGGGAATCTATGTAATTTACGTATCTATTGGGTAGAACACGCTCCAACAGTTATTTCCTTTGAAAACTGCCTGATTTTCGAAACTGCTATTAGGGAAAAGCTGCGAACTCAGAGTTAATGTTTCTATGTGTCAATATGCCTTGTATGGTGGATGAAAGATCTGTAATACACATGTACATAACTCATTAAAAATGTTTCTCAAATCCTTGATGTATGTAGCCTGTTCGGAACACGGTCTTTCTCGGTGAGGGAAGCTATGTATATTACATATCTATTGGTTAGAACCCTCTCCAGGAGAGTTTTACTGAAAAATCTGCCTCAGTTTCGAAACTGGTGTTATGAAAACGCTGTGAAATCTGAGTAAATATTTTAAGGTGACAATATGCCTTCAATGGTTTATTAAAGATCGGTAATTCACATGCTATCAACTCAGCAGTGAATATTTGTTAAATCCTTGGTTCATGAAAATTTTTTTAGGAACATGGAATGTTACGGTGATGGTATCTGTGAAAATGAGATGTCTATTGGATGGAACATGCAACAAGAGGATTTTTCTGGGAAAACTGCCTGATTTTCGAAACTGACTTTAGGAAAATTCTGCGAAATGTGAGTAAATGTTTCTAGGTGAAAACATGTCTTGTAAGGTGGATGAAAATTTGATAATCCACATGCTCACACTCATTAAAGAATGATTGTCGAACCCTTGATGCATGTAACATTTTCAGAACACGGAATGTCACGGTGAGTGAACTACTTAAATTACAAATCTTTTGGGTAGAACTGGCTCCAAGAACATTTTCTGTGAAATCAGCCTCATTTTCCAAACAGGCGTTAGGAAAATCCTGAGAAATCAGAGAAAATGCTTCTAAGTGTGAATATGCCTTGAATGGGGAATTTAAGTCCGGTAATCCACGTAACCAACTATGAAGGGAATACTTTTCGAATCCGTGACTTATTTAGCGTGTTTGGAACACGGAAATTCACGGTAATGAAACTATGTAAATTAAAATTCTATTGGGTAGAACTAGCTTGAATAGAATTATTCTGCGCAAATTGCATGATTTTCGGAATTGACGTTTGGATAAAATTGCGAAATGAGAGTAAATACTTGTAGGTGTAAATATGCCTGGTATGGTGGATGTAAGATTGGTAATCCAAATGCTAACATCTCTGTAGTGAATATTTGTCGAATCCGAGATACATGAAATGTGTTCGGAACACAAAATGTCATGATGAGCACATCTATGTAAATTACCTGTCTATTGGGTAGAACTCGCTCCAAGAGCATTTTTCTGCAAAATCTGCCTCATTTTCAAATCTGGCGTTAGGAAAAATCTTCGAAATATGAGAAAATGCTTCTAAGTGTCAATATGACTTGATTGGTGGATGAAAGTCCGGTAATCCACACGTTAACAAGAGTGTAGTAAATATTTTCAAACCGTGATTCATGTAGCGCGTTCGAAAAACAGAATTTCACGGTAATGGAACTATGTAAATTAGAATTCTATTGGGTAGAACTAGCTAGAATAGAATATTTCAGCGAAAATTGCTTGATTCTTGAATGTGATGTTTGGATAAAGCTGCGAAATGAGAGAAAATATTTGTAGGTGTAAGATGCCTTTATGTTGGAAGAAAGTTCAGTAATCCACATTTTCACAACATATTAAAGAATCTTTTTTATTCCGTGATGCATGTACCATGTTCGGTATGTGGAATTTCAAGGTGATTGAAAGAATTTAAAGTACTTGTCTATTCGGTAGAACTCACTTCAAGAGAATTTTCTGTGAAAACTGCTTCATTTTTGAAACTGGCGCTTGGAAAACCCTGCAAAATCTGAGAAAATACTTCTAAGTATCAATATTCAATGTTTTGTGATGAAAGTTCGTTAATCCACATGCTAACATATCTGTAGTGAATATTTGGCGAATCCTTTATTCATGTAGAATGTTCGGAACACGGAATGTCACGGTGAGTGAACTACTTAAATTACATATCTTTTGGGTAGAACTGGCTCCAAGAACATTTCTTTGAAATCAGCCTCATTTTCCAAACTGGCATTAGGAAAATCCTGAGAAATCAGAGAAAATGCTTGTAAGAGTGAAGATGCCTTGAATGGGGAATTTAAGTCCGGTAATCCACGTAACAAACTATGAAGGGAATACTTTCCGAATCCGTGACTTATTTAGCGCGTTCGGAAAACAGAATTTCACGGTAATGAAACTATGTTAATTAGAATTCTATTGGGTAGAAACTAGCTAGAATAGAATTTTTCGGCGAAAACTGCTTGATTCTCGAATGGATGTGTGGATAAAGCTGCGAAATGAGAGAAAATATTTGTAGGTGTAAAAATGCCTTTATGTTGGAAGAAAGTTCGGTAATCCACATTTTCACAACATGTTAAAGAATCTTTTTCTAATCCGTGATGCATGTTACCATGTTCGGAACTTGGAATTTCACGGTGATTTGAAAGCAATGTAAACTCTTTGTTCGATTTGGTAGAACTCACTTCAAGTGTACTTTTCTGTGAAAACTGCTTCATTTTTGAAACTGGCGCTTGGAAAACGTTGCAAAATCTGAGAAAATACTTCTAAGTATCAATATTCAATGTTTTGTGATGAAAGTTCGGTAATCCACATGCTAACAAATATGTAGTGAATAGTTGTCGAATCCGTTATTCATGAAGAATGTTCGGAACATGAAATGTAACAGTGAGGAAATTTATGTAAATTAATTTTCCATAGGTTAGAAATCGCTCCAAGAGTTTTTTCCTGAGATAAAAGCCTGATTTTTGAAACGCGTTAGGAATAAGCTGAGAACTCAAATTAATCAATTGTAGGTGTAAATATGCCTTGTATGGTGGATGAAAGTTCGGCAATCCGCATACTAACAACTCTGTAGAGAATATTTTTCGAATCCGAGATACATGAAGAGTGTTCGGAACACAGAATATCACGGTGAGCGAATCTAGGTAAAATACATGTCTCTTGGTTAGAACTCAATCCAAGAGTTTTTTTTGCGAAATCTGCCTCATTTCGAAACTGGCATTTGGAAATTCCTTCAAAATCAGAGAAAATGCTTCAAACTGACAATATGCCTTGTATTGTGATGGAAGTTCATAAAGCCACATGCAAACAAACTGATGTGACTAATTGTAGAAAGCCTATGCATGTAGCGTGATCGTATGACGGAAATTTCCGGAGATGGAATCTATGTAAATTTCATGTCTATTGGGTAGAACTCGCTCCAAAAATTTTTTCTGGAGAAAACAGCATGATTTTCGAAACTGGCATTTGGAAAAGCTTCAAATTCAGAGTAATGTTTCTAGGTTTAATATGCCTTGTATGGTGGATGAAAGTTCTGTAATACACATGTACATAAAGTCATTAAAAATGTTTGTCAAATCCAGAAGTATGTAGCGTGTTCGGGAATTGGAATGTCACTGTGAGGGAAACTATGTAAATTACAATTTCTATTGGGAAGTACTTGCTCCACGAGAATCTATTGTGAATCTGCCTCATTTTCAAAACTGGCATTAGGAAAATCTTTGAAATATGGGAAGTGCTTCAAAGTGTCAATATGGCATTTATGGTGGATGAATGTTAGGTAATTTTATGCTACCAATTCTGTAGTGAATATTTGTCGAATCCGTCATGCGTGTATGTATTTTGGAACACGGAATTTCACGCTGATGGGTTCTATGTAAATTGCATTTCTATTGGATAGAACTCGATTCCAAGAGGTTTTCTCTGTGAAAACTGCAATGATTTTAGAAACTGAGATTAGGAGAAATCTACTAAATCAGAATAAACTTTCTATGTGTAAATATACATTGTAAGGAAGATGAAAGTTCGATAATACAATGTTCACAACTCATTAAAGTATGTTTGTCAATCCGTGATTCATGTAACGTGTTCAGAACACGGAATGTCACGGTGAGTAAAACATGGTAAATTACATATCTTTTGTGTATAACTCGCTCCTAGAATATTTTTCTGCCAAATCTGCCTCATTTTCTTAAACTGGCGTTAAAACTAATCTTTGAATCTGAGAAAATTCTTCAAAGTATCAGTAAGCCTATGTAGGGTGGATGAAAGTGCTGTAATCCACATGCTAACAACTATGTAGTGAATATTTGTCGAATCAGAGATACATGTAGTGTGTTCAGAACACGGAATTTCACGTGATCGAATCCATGTTTATTACATGTCTATAGGTTAGAACTGCTCCAAGAGGTTTTTTCTGTGAAATCTGCCTCAGTTTCGAAACTGGCATTTGGAAAGCTCTGTGAAATCAGAGAAAATGCTTCTAAACATCAATATGCCTTGTATTGTGATGAAAGTCCTGTCATCCTCATGCAAACAACTCTTATTTTATTTTTGTCGAATCTTTTCTGCATGTGGTGTGTTCGGTACACGTAATTTCACAGCGGGGGAATCTATGTAATTTACGTATCTATTGGTTGAACACTCCAACATTTATTTCCTTTGAAAACTGCCTGATTTTCGAAACTGCTATTAGGGAAAAGCTGCGAACTCAGAGTTAATGTTTCTATGTGTCAATATGCCTTGTATGGTGGATGAAAGATCTGTAATACACATGTACATAACTCATTAAAAATGTTTCTCAAATCCTTGATGATGTAGCCTGTTCGGAACACGGTCTTTCTCGGTGAGGGAAGCTATGTATATTACATATCTATTGGTTAGAACCCTCTCCAGGAGAGTTTTACTGAAAAATCTGCCTCAGTTCGAAACTGGTGTTATGAAAACGCTGTGAAATCTGATAATGTTTTAAGGTGACAATATGTCTTCAATGGTTTATTAAAGATCGGTAATCCACATGCTAACAAATCTGTAGAGAATATTTGGTGAATCCTTTATTCATGTAAATGTTCGGAACACGGAACGTCACGGTGAGTGAACTACTTAAATTAAATATTTTTGGGTAGAACTGGCTCCAAAAACATTTTCTGTGAAATCAGCCTCATTTTACAAACTGGCGTTAGGAAAAACCTGAGAAACTGAGAAAAAGCTTCTAAGTGTGAATATGCTTTGAATGGGGAATTTAAGTCCGGTAATCCACGTAACCAACTATGAAGGGAATACTTTTCGAATCCGTGACTTATTTAGCGCGTTCGGAAAACAGAATTTCACAGTAATGAAACTATGTAAATTAGAATTCTATTGGGTAGAACTAGCTAGAATAGGATTTTTTGGCGAAAACTGCTTGATTCTCGAATGTGAAGTTTGGATAAAACTGCGAAATGAGAGAAAATATTTGTAGGTGTAAAGATGCCTTTATGTTTGAAGAAAGTTCGGTAATCCACATTTTCACAACATATTAACGAATCATTTTTCTAATACGTGATGCATGTTCCATGTTCGGGACGTGGAATTTCACGGTGATTGTAAGAATGTAAACTACTTGTCTATTTGGTAGAACTCACTTCAAGAGAATTTTTCAGTGAAAACTGATTCATTTTTGAAACTGGCGCTTGGAAAACGCTGCAAAATCTGAGAAAATACTTCTAAGTATCAATATTCAATGTTTTGTGATGAAATTCGGTAATCCACATGCTAACAATCTGTAGTGAATATTTGTTGAAACCGTTTGCATGTAGAATATTCTGAACACGGAATGTCACAGTGGAGAATTTATGTAAATTAACTTTCCATAGGTTAGAAATCGCTCCAAGATATTTTTCCTGAAATAACAGCCTGATTTTTGAAACTGGCGTTAGGTATAAGCTGCGAAATCAAAATTAATCAATTGTAGGTGTAAATATGCCTTGTATGGTGATGAAAGTTCGGCAATTCGCATACGAACAACTCTGTAGAGAATATTTGTCGAATCCGAAATACATGAAGAGTGTTCGGAACACAGAATATCACGGTGAGCGAATCTATATAAAATACATGTCTCTTGGTTAGAACTCAAACTAAGAGTTTTTTTCTGTGAAATCTGCCTCATTATCGAAACTGGCATTTGGAAATTCCTTCAAATCAGAGAAATGCTTGAAACTGTCAATAGTCTTTTATTGTGATGGAAGCTCATAAAGCCACATGCAAACAAACCTGATGATATAATTGTAGAAAGCCTATGCATGTAGCGTGATCGTATGATGGAAATTTCCGGAGATGGAATCTATTAAATTTCATGTCTATTTGGTAGAAACACGCTCCAAAAATTTTTCTGGAGAAAACAGCATGATTTTCTAAGCTGGCATTAGGAAAAGTCTGCAAATTCAGAGTTAATGTTTCTAGGTTTAAATATGCATTGTAGGTAGATGAAAGATCTGTAATACACATGTACATAACTCATTAAAAATGTTTGTCAAATACGAGATGTATGTAGCGTGTTCGGGAATTGTAATGTCATTCTGAGGGAAACTATGTAAATTACAATTCTATTGGGAAGTACTTGCTCTACGAGAATATTTTGTGAATCTGTCTCATTTTCTAAACTGGAATTAGGAAAATCTTTTGAAATATGGGAAAGTGCTTCAAAGTGTCAATATGGTATTTATGGTGGATGAATGTTAGGTAATTCTTATGCTACCAATTCATATGAATATTTGTCGAAACCGTCATTCGTGTAGGTAATTTGGAACACGGAATTTCACGCTGATGGGTTCTATGTAAATTGCATGTCAATTTGTTTGAACTCGCACCAAGAGGTTTCTGTGTGAAAACTGCATGATTTTAGAAACTGAGATTAGGAGAAATCTACTAAATCGGAATAAAACTTTCTATGTATAAATATACAATGTAAGGAAGATGAAAGTTCGATAATACAAATGTTCACACTCATTAAATTATGTTTGTCAAATCCGAGAAGTATGT